>NW_007247675.1:509206-602137 GCF_000164805.1 Carlito syrichta | reverse complement strand
TCTATGCTTAATTTTATAGAGTTTTTATCCATATTGTTAGAAAATCTAGATCTTAAATAACATCAGGAAAAACATTCACTTATTTTAAATTAAGGTATTAATATAATCTAATATATATCAATGATATCTATATTTTAAATTAATTATATAACTTAGTAAGTATATCGATTACATCTATATTTTAAAATAATTATACATATGTACAATCCAAAGCATTTTTGTGACTTTTCTCTGTGATATAATTTTCTTTAGTAAAACTTTAAACTTTTAGGGGGCTTTTAAGATGATTCAGTTACGTTAATCTACATTTCATTTGTAAATATGTTATGGTTTTCATTGAATTAGTTTATATTTATATAACTAATTTTAATATATATACTTTGCTACAACTTTTGAATTTACTCCTGGATTTTAATTACTTATACATATTATTAAAATTTATTTTGTATTACATTTTTTATTCTTTTTGTCAACATTAGTTTTATGCTATTGATTTTAAAAGTTGAATATTTATATAAGGTTTATAAAAATAATAATAATGCCCTATCTCAACTCATCTATATAAATAGACTTTCCACATTTAAATAATATTCACAAGTCTGGTTAATTCTAATAGAGATAATGTATCTTGCAAATTTTGAGTTATATTGTATCATATAACTGCCTCCTGATCCACTATGCATGCTTTTCTTTAAGTAAACTCAGATGATTGAGCTCCACATTCAAGGTGCAATCCAAGTGCTGCTTAAAGACATCTATAAAATAAGATTTGTCATGGTGAAGGTTGATGGCAAGATGGCGACAGAACTGGTGGGAGTGTGAGAGTCTCTGCAAGGGTGAGTTCCATAAAGACAGTTGGAGTGAGTGGTTGTGTACAGGTGAGTAAGTGAGAGTCTACCTGTGGGGAGACTCAAGATCAAGCACCTGGGGCTCCCCTCTGAAGGTGATTACAACCCACCATTGCCCTGAGATTGGAGCCCCAGTGAACAGGATCATTTGCCATTCTCAGAGGTCTTTCAGGAGGAAGCAGCAGAGATCGGCTGCTCCTCAGCACCTAGCATCTGGCCCATGCCACCAACTGTGGCAGAGGCCTGGGCACAGGCAGCAGTGGGAACCAAGGAGAAAGCATGGCAAGGAAATCTGGAGCTGAGTCTTGTTGCCAGTGAGGAGATGATGACCACAGCCATTTTCTATGTCCCAGGACTGGACAGAGACCTGCATTGGCCTGCCCAGCTCTGTTCAGCCCCCAACCTGAGACTCAGAAGTGATCTCTACACACCTCTGGGATCAACCATTGGTGGCCCCAAGAGTAAACTTCAGGAGTGGACACAGAGAGACAGATGTTCCATCCCCATGCTGAACCAGGCACAGAAAAAGCAGGTCTGAATGAGAGCCTTGGCAACAGCAGCAACAGTGGATTAGTTGCATGAGTAGGCATCTGATTAACCCTCCTCCCATGCAACCACAGGGCATCTGACCCATGCTAAGAGCAACCCAATCGGCAAGAGTGGAGGGGAACCCAGCCTGGGCAATATGGTGATACCTCTTCTCTACAATAAATCAAAAAATTAGCCAGGAGTGGTAGAGCACACCTGTAGTTCCAGCTACTTGGAAGGCTGAGGCAGAAGGATCTCTGGAGCCCAGCAGGTTGACACTGAAGTGGCTGTGAGCATGCCACTGTACTCCAGCCTGGGCAGTGAAGTGAGACTCCAACTCAAAAAAAAAAAAAAAAGAGTGGAGGAGAGGGGCTGGAGACAGAAGTCCAGGCCCTACCATAGCAGCAGCCAAAAGCAGCAGTGGGCTTGGGAAAGGAACTTGAACAGAAACACCACTGAGGGAGCCCATTTCTTTCTTGCTCTGTTTTTGTGTATATTTTAGACTTGTTTTCTTTTTCTTTCTTTTTTTTTTTTTAGTTTTTTTGTTTATGTATGGGTATTTTTGAGGGTGAGTGCATATCAGGTTTTGTTTGTATGTTTGATGCTTTGTTGTTTTGCTTTTTTGTTTCTTTGTTTATTCATTAGCTGTTGTGACTGTTTTCCTTCTTTTCCTCTCTCTTTGTATTCCTTTGGTCTCGCTTCTTTGTCCATTCTTTTCCCTTTTTGTATCTCATTTTGTTTCAGGGGCCATGCATATACCACCACAGCATGGATAGAGTGTAAAGTTGTGGGAAATGGGCTCCAGGGAGCCCACAAACCAGTCATCAGATAGCTTCTGAACAACAGCTCTGCCACTATACCTTAATCAAATCTTAAAACTGCAAAAAGCACAGCCATCTCACCCCTAGTCCAGCTTCGAAATTGAATAAATCCAGAGGATCTGCATAAGGAAAAATAGGGGACTAAAAAGAAGTGATAACTATTCCCTCATCACTGAGTAATGGAATTAAAGAAGGAGAAAAAAGAGGGAGGAAAATAATCACAAATTAAGAGGATCCAAAGGAGGACCACAGGTCCCATCCAGACTCCTGGGAATATAGTGCTTAAAATACAGACTTCAGAAGACAAACAATGAAGAGCCCAGAATTACTGGTCTCAAACCACAAACCCAGATATCTGGATATTAAGAGAGAGAATGAATAGAAATGAGGAGAGAGAAGAGGAAAGAATGAAGGAGTTAATAACTGAGATGACAGAAATAAAGAACACAGTTAATGAAACAGATAACAAACTGACAGCATGGATAACAGAATTAACCAAGTAGAAGAGAGAATCTCTGAGCTTGTGGACCAAAATATGGAACTAACCCAAATGGTTAAAAACGTAGTAAGGAAGCTTAAAAACATGGAGTCTCCAAGAGTCTCCAAGAGATGTGCAATTATATCAAGATGTCAAACCTATGAATGATTGGCATTCCTGAGGCAGATAGAGAAACAGAGACCACCCTGGAACAAACATTCCAGAAAATTATCCAAGAAAACTTTAAAAATATAAATTACCATAAATATTGATTATTATTTGTGATAAATATAATCCTTCACTACATAAGTAGCTCCTTGTCCTAACCTTATGTCAAAATACACAAAATATGCTTTGATCTATGATTCATGAAGAATACAGGGAAGAGTGTACACAATTTTATTGACTCAACCATGGCATACCTTAATTATTTATATTTTTGCATCTGAAAATTGTGTCTAATAAATGTAGCCAAATCTATTACTCAATTTTTATGATTGGTGTCAGAAATGGAAAATTACCTAAGCCAAATTGCATGTTTTTTCTTTTTAAAATCATATGCCACCTTTATTTGCATTCTGAAATTTGAGTATTGCTTCATTCAGAAACGTACCCACTCAAATACACGAGATTCAGAGAACCATGTAAGACATCAAATGAGAAGATCAACTCCTAGTTACGTAGTAATTCACTTACACAAAATAGTTATAGAAGAAAAAATCCTAAGGGAAGCAAGTTAGAAGTTCAGATTGCCTACCAGAGAAGGCCAATTCGAATAGCAGCAGACTTATCACCAGAAATCTTATCTCTAAATTTATCTCTAGAAGAGACTGGAGTCCAATATTCAAAGTTTCAAAGATAAACAATTCCAACCAAGAATTTTTTACCCCACTAAGCTAAACTTTATAAGTGATGAAGAATTAAAATCCTTCCCAGACTTTCAATACCTGAGAGTTTACGCCACCACCAGACCAGTTCTACAAGAAAAACTTAAGAAAAAATTAAACACAGAAGAAACAAAAAAGAATGACCATGATCTTCCCAAAAATACAGGAAAAAGACTGAAAACATGCACATCTATCATCCCAAAAGTCAAAAAAAAAAAAAACCAACAAGCAAATTAACAAACCAACACCAACAAACTCATGACAGGGGGTAAACTGTCATATCTTAATAATTAGCTTGAATGTGAATGGACTAAAAGCACAACTGAAAAGACATAGAATGTCAAACTGGATTTAAAACAAACAAACAAAAAAACCATGATGCCACAATATGTTGTCTCCAGGATACTGATCTCACCAGAATGCACTCACACAGACTCAAAGTAAAAGAATAGAAAACAAATATACATGTGAATGGAACAGAAAAGAAAGCAGAAGTTGTGATCTTAATATCAGACAAAATATCCTTTAGGCTATCAAAAATTTTAAAAAGATACAGAAGGTCACTACACAATAATAAAAGGCTCAATTCATCAACAAGAAATAGCCATCCTAAACATATGTGCACCCAATATAGGAGCACCAACTTTTATAAAGCAGATTCTAGGTAAACTTAAAAAGTGATATTCACTCTAACACATTCATACCTGGGAATTTAAATAACCCACTAAAAACCCTAGAGAGATCATTAAGACAAAAAATCAACAAGGAGATCTGGAACCTCAACTTGATGCTTGACTATATGAACTTAATAGATTTCTATAGAACACTCTAGCCAACAAACACAGAATACATATTCTGCTCATCAACACATGGAATGTACTCCAAGATCAACAATATCCTCAGCCATAAATCAAACATAAACAAATTCCATAAGATAGAAATACTGCTATGAACTTTCTTAGACCACAGTGGAATAAAAATAAATATCAACAACAACAAAGCTTCCACAAAACCCACAAAGACATGGACACTAAACATTATGATGCTGAACAACTCTTCGGTCAATACAGAAATGAATGCAAAAGTTAAAAGATTTCTGGAAACAAAAGAAAACCTCAGCTACCATGAAATCAGTACTGAGAAAGGATATCAATTCTTTGTGAACACACATCAAGAAAATGGAACAATCACAAGATAACAACTTAACAAAATACTTAAGTGATCTGAAAAGAAAAGACCATCAAAACCCTAACTTCAACAAAAGAATACAGATCACCAAAGTAAAAGCCCAGACACAGGACATAGAAGACAAAAAAAATCATAGACTAAAATCAGGGAAACAAAAAACTTGTTCTATGAAAAGATAAACATGATTGACAAACCCCTAACTAGATTCACCAAGAAAAAGTGAGAAAATGCCCAATTAAACACAATAAAAAATGTAAAAGTTAAAATCACAACAGACCCTAAAGAATTCCAAATAATTAACAGAGATTACTATGCACAACCATATGAGATCAAACTCAAAACCTAATGAAATGGAGGACCTTCTGACATCACACAACCTCTCAAGCTTGAATCAAGATGAAATTGAGACATTAAAAAGACCAATAACAACCCATGAAATCAACTCTATCATAAGAAAAATACCTACAAAAAAAAGTTCTGGACAAGATGGCTTTCCAGTGAAGTTCTTCAAAACATGCAAGGAGCAGATACCAATTCTTTTTTTTTTGAGTTGGAGTCTCACTCTGTTGCCCAGACTGAAGTGAAGTGGCCGCTCCCGGCCACCGCAGCCTCGACCTGCTGGGTTCCAGCGATCCTTCCACCTCAGCCTTCCAAGTAGGCGAAATTACAGGCATGCGCTACCACGCCTGGCTGATTTTTTGATTTTCATTGTAGACATGAGGTCTTGCTGCCCAGGCGGGTCTTGAACCCGCGGGCTCTGGCAATCCACTCACCTCAGCCTCCCAAAGGCGCGGGATTACAGGCTGAGCCACCAAGCCCGGCTACCAATTCTACTGAAAGTATTCTAGGCAATTGAGAAAGATGTAACTCCCCCCAAATTATTTTATGAAACTAACATTACACTGATACCCCAACCAGTTGTAAAGATCCAACAAAGAAAGAGAACTACAGGTCAAAATCCCTGATGAGCCTAGATGCTAAAATTCTCAAGATGATAACAAATAGGATCCAATGACTCATCTGAAAAATCATTCACCATGAACAAGTAGGCTTCACTCAAGAGATGCAAGATTATTTTAACATCTGCAAGACCATAAATGTAATTACATACATCATCAGATGTAAACACAGGAATCATATGATTATATTGTTAGACACAGAAATAGATTTTGAAAAAAGTTCAGCATCCTTTCTTGATAAAATCCCTTGAACACCTAGGCATAGAGGAAACATACTTCAAAATAGTAAGAGCCATCTGCAATAAACCCAAAGCCAACATATTGCTAAATGGACAGAACTTAAAGCATCTCCTCTGAAAACGGGTACAAGACAAGGCTGCCCAGTTTCACCCCTTGTTCAACACAGTGTTGGAAGTCCTAATAAGAGCAATCAGACAAGAGAAGGAAATCAAGGGTATTTGAATAGGCAAAATGGAAGTCAAATTATCCCTCTTCGCTGAGAATATGATTCTATACCTTGAAAACCAAAGAGAATCTGTCAAAAAAAAAAACAAAAAACAAAAAACAAAAAAACCGTGCACTGATAAATAACTTTGGAAAAGTCTCAGGATACAAAATCAATGAACAAAAGACAGTTGCATTTTTATACACCAACAACAAACAGGCAGATAGCCAAATAAAAAGGACAATCCCATTCACAATGACACCAAAAAAATAAAATACCTTGGCATCTTCCTGACCAGAGAAGTGAAAGAAGTTTACAATGAAAACTACAAAGTACTGCCCAAATAAATCAAAGATGATACAATTAAATGGAAAAAATATCCCATGCCCATGCTTTGGAGGAGCCAACATTGTTAAGATGTCCACCCTACCAATGGTAGTCTATATATTTAATGTAATATTCATTAAATTACCAACATCATTTTCTCAGGTCTAGAAACAGCAATACAGAAATTCATATGGATACATAAAATAAACAACCACAAATAGCAAAAAAAAAAAAAAAATCCTCAACAAAAGAAACAAAGTGGGAAGTGTCACACTTCCAGACTTTAAACTTTATTATAAGGCTACAATAATCAAAACAGACTGGTATTGGTATAAGAACAGGCATATAGACCAATGGAGTAGGATAGAGATCCCAGAAGAAAAACCTCAATTTCTCAACCAACTCATTTTTGACAAAGCCTCCACTAACAACCACTAGGTAGAGGAGAACTTATTCAGTAAATGGTGCTGGGAAAGCTGGCTGACCACAAGCATAAGATTAAAACAAGACCCCTGTCTATCATCGTATACAAAAATTATCTCTAAATGGATCAAAGACCTAAACATAAAACCTTAAACTATAAGAACATTAGAACATGCAGAAAATGCCCTTATGGAAATTGGAACTGGCAACCAATTCTTTATCCAAACCTCAATTGCCCATCTATAAGAGATAAGATAGACAAGTGGGACCTCATCAAACTGAAAAGCTTCTTAACTTGTGATGTGCATATTTTAAGAAAAAAAATCAGCTAATTTTATTTTTACTAAGTACCCTTGGTTTTCTTTCCTTCTGCAATTCAATAAAATTCCTTATTCGAGCACTACTACCAAATCAAACCTTAAGGTCACTCTCTGACATAAGAAGTAGTATAATGGAGGAAAAGGTCCACTCCATTATCATTATGAAAACAACAACAGGGGTAGGAGGAAGGAAATCAATCAGTGGTTAGTAATATTTTCCACTGTACCTCAGTTCACCCAAGCAGAATTCTTATCTACCATGCTCATGTTTGCCTCTTAAATAGCACCTGCTCCATAATATTCAATTATTCAACAAATATTGATTGATCTTTTACTACAAGGCAAACACTGATCTTGGTGTTGAAAACTAGACAGTAAGAATATAGACAATCCCAAACTTAGGAGTTTTATGTACAAGACACACTAAATAAATATGTGAAAGAATAAATGCACTCCCATTGGGTATAATCACAACTTTAATTTTAAGGATAGTAATCTGGTGTCACTACGGTCGTCGTATCTCACTTTATGGTAAAAGATAGGAATACAACTACAAAAAGAATAGGTAAGGGAAAATGCCCTGGATGTATTCTAGAGAGTGTGATACAGTCTGAGAAGAGGTTAAATTAGCAAAGATCAAAGCATAAGGATAGAGCTGGGCCTAAAATACAATGGTTAGAAGGAATGGGAATCCTTCCATTCTCTGTAGAGGGGGTTTTTTGCTGAAATTTACTGGAATTTATTTGCAAGGTTTATCTTTTTGGATATTGTGATGTGGGTAAAAAAAAAATCTGATATAAATATATTTTTGAGTCAGAGTCTTACTCTGTTGCCCAGACTAGAGTGCTGTTATACACTCACAGCCACCCCAGCATCAACCTCCTGGGCTCAGGCGATCCTTCCACTTCAACCTTCCAAGTAGCCAGAACTACAGGTGTGCACCACACTGTCCAGCTAATTTTTTGATATATTGTAGAGACGAGGTCTCATGAAGTTGCCCAGGCTGGTCTCAAACCCCTGGGCTCAGGCAGTTCTCTCACCTCAGTCTTTCAAAGTGCTGGGATTACAGCTAACTGACATTTGAATACTTTCAATAGACTGTAATGCCACTGAAGTCTTTGAATTCTGGAATTACCAGAGCAGGAGGGAAGCTCCTCAATAAAAAAATATACTTTTGTTATTATGGTCAATAAAAAAATGTGTATGATTTATTTTTAATTTCAAATAAACAAAACTTTAAAAAGTGACTCTTTGTGTAATACTGGATGATCTATCACAGAAACAAAGAACTAAGTACCCACGTGTTCTCACTCATAAGCGGACCTTGAACAATAACCATAATACTATAAGAAAGGAACTGGTAATAGCTGGAAACTGCCAGGGGAGAGGGCTGGAATTGGCAATAGTGGAAAACTGCCAGGGGAGGGAGGTGCACACGTCATAAGCAAGGGTACTTGCATAATGAACATTTATACATCTAACCCTGGATTGTAACCCACATCTTCAAAATAAAACATTTTAAAAAATAACTGTGAGTAAACTCCCAAATAAGAAAAAAGCAATGTGTTTACACGTTTAGTGTTTCTTAAATTTCATTTTTTCCCTGCACAATCTATTACTAAATCAGCACTTGAAATTGAAAATGATAGTGCCTTAGAATTTAGAATGAACACTCCATAAGTGCTGGAACCTTCTTTCCTAGTGCATTTCTAGTACTTGTAACTGTGAGAAATAAATATATTGTGCACCTGTGTGTTATTAAATACTTACATATGTCATGGTAACTAGTCATAGCAAAACATTCCATTGGTTATAGGTATTAAAAAGAATGTAAGCCAGGCTCGGTGGCTCAGCCTGTAATCCCACGCCTCTGGGAGGCTGAGGTGAGTGGATTGCCTGAGCCCACGGGTTCAAGACACGCCTGGGCAGGCTAGACCTCATCTCTACAATAAATCAAAAAATTAGCCGGGCGTGGTAGCGTGCGCCTGTAATTCTGGCTACTTGGAGGCTGAGGCGGCAGGATCGCCGGAGCCCGTGGGTCGAGGCTGCGGTGACCGGGAGCAGCCACTGCACTCCAGTCTGGGCGACAGAGTGAGACTCCAACTCAAAAAAAAAAAGGATGTGACCTTATTCTGGTACCTACCATATGTACTGCTTTACATATGCTATTTCATTATCTCTGTACTTCCCACTGCCTTGATAATGAGTTATCATTTTTCATATTATAAAAATAAAAATACTAATCCCTAAAAAGCCTTTTTAACTTGGGTATGGTCTTGAGAAATTGACCGAAAATTGAATGATTACAAGTAAATATAAAAGCTCATGTTTTTACTCAGCACCACACAAAAGCCATGTGGTCTACTGTACTATTTGAACACAACATCAACTTCAGATATAAATATATAGGCTCTAATTATTAATGCAACTCAATTAAAAGAACCAAGAAGCAAAATCTCTTGAAATCTGTTGATTAAAATATGTAAAGCAAATACTTTTATACTATATAATTATACAAATTATTTGTAATTTTTTTCAGATGCTTATGCAATTTTAGAAAGTCCATATCAGTTTCCTTCTTTAAAATCTAATCGTCAACCTGTTTCCAAACCTAAAACAAGTTAATTAGTATCCCTTCTAAAACTGTTGAGTGTAATATATCAACGTAGGAAAATAATTTGCCATAAAATGTATGTTTTTTCCTGTGTTTTTTCATGTTCTTGTTGCTCAACTATCCCACTTCTCTGAAAATGCCACTCTTTTACAGGTTAAGCTTTTGGAACAAGAGGAAACATCATATGCTTTACTTCCAGTTTACTTGTTTCTCCTTTCATTTACCTTGACTCAAAACACTGATCTGCTTTGAAATCAGCATTTTAACTTTGAAAGCTTTCTCTCAGATTTTAGTTTATTCATCATTTTTTGGCAATAGATTGGAAATGGATTTCACCTATTGTCTTCTAGAACACTTGTAACAATCAATTTTTTTTTTCTGAATGAAACAATAATCAAATTTCAGAATGCAAATAAAAGTGGTATATGAATTTAAAAAGAAAACCATGCAATTTGGCTTAGGTAATTTTCCATTTCTGACACCAATCATAAAATTGGGTAATAGATTTAGCTACATTTATTAGACACAATTTTCAGATGCAAAAATATAATTAACTAAGGTATACCATGGTTGAGTCAATGAAATTGTGTACACTCTTCCCTGCATTCTTCATGAATCATAGATCAAAGTATATTTTGTGTATTTTGACTTAAGGTTAGGACAAGGAGCTATTTATGCAGTGAAGGATTATATTTATTACAGATAATAATCAATATTTATGGTTATTTATATTTTTCAATAATTATTAATTATGAATATTTATGAATGGTTTTTTATAATTTTAAATTTTACTATTTTCAGAATTTTAGCTATGTAACTCCTGAAACTTGTCAGTTTGATCAATTACAAAGTTAATCTCTCAGTAAGAATCAGCATATATCTTCAGGGTTTATTTGCACATTACTATATTCTTATAGAATCAAGATCAAAGTTTAATTTATTTTAAATTAGTTGAAAGTATAATGAGGTTCTACATCTGAAAAAGACTGACATGAAATGATTTGTATTTTTTATTTGTCAATAAATTAAAATAAAAATTACATATTGTCATGTCATTTCTGACAACATGGATGAATCTGTAGGACATTAGATTATATGAAATAAGCCAGGCACAGAAAGACAAATACCTCATGATTTCAGTTAGATTTATGTGAAATCTAAAATCATTGAACTCATGGAAGTGGCGAGTAGAATGGCAGTTATCAGGGACTAAGGTAGGGAGGTTGGGAAAATGTTTTCAAGACAGCATGTTTTCCATAATAAGTATTATGATTTTGGTCAATTAAAACATACATTTTAGGAAGTTAAAAAATACCTTTAATATGACAACTTTGATAATGGGGAAATGTTAAATAATGGTAATGAACACACATTTTGAAATTACCTTATGCTTTTGAAAATGTTAGCCCTGCTTTTTAGATTTCGAATCACTAAGCTGTGGCTGCGTCTATGCATCTGATGACTGAGAAAATGCAATTTTTTTCCTGATATGCAGCCATTGCTATAATTCAGTGTGCTAAAATTTTCAAATGTGAATTTAGGAGAGTAAATTAAAATTATACTAAAGTCTTCGATATTTTTTTTTAAAATGATACTTTGAACCAAAGGAATATCATAGGAAGATTGACATCTTAATTGAACACTCAAGATGCCAAAATATATTAGCTTATGACTCTACAGATGTGTGAATGATGATAGCATTTACTCGGTTAACTAAACTGGAAACATATAAACTATGTTTAGCTCATTTCTACCCCACAATTGGAAATTCAATGGGTCACTAATACCATTATTTCATTTCCATTCATCATTTATGCATTTAATCATTTATTCAACATATGGTAGTAGTCTAATGAAAATGAGTGATTTTTTTTTTTTTTTTGAGTTGGAGTCTCACACTGTCGCCCAGACTGGAGTGCAGTGGCCGCTCCCGGCCACCGCAGCCTCGCCGCTGGGTTCCGGCGATCCTTCCACCTCAGCCTTCCAAGTTGCCGGAATTACAGGAATGCGCTACCACGCCCAGCTGATTTTTTGATTTATTGTAGAGATGAAGTCTCGCTGCCCAGTCGGGTCTCAAACCTGTGGGCTCAGGGAATCCACTCACCTCAGTCTCCCAAAGGCGTGGGGTTACAGGTTGAGCCACTAAGCCCGGCGTGAAAATGAGTGATCCTGACATAGGAATCCACTGTTAGTTGTCTTTATTTTTGTATGAGTGTGGAAAAAAATGGACACTGATTCTAAAAGTCTGAATTGAAAAATATAAAGGAAACATATAGATTAGATTAAAATACAGAATCCACAACCTGCTAATCCACATTACTTGGGCAAAAATAAAATTTTCTTTTTACTCTGAGTTATCATTGAGAGATATTTATATTGTTCACACTCACTCACAAAATCATCATTAAAACTTTATTATCCCTATGTATAATTTTGTGAGTATAGATATTAACTGTATTATATTTACAAAAATGCTATTGATTTAACAAAGTTTGTTTTAGGTTTGTTCACTGACAGTAATAGAAGCAATGGTGTATAGGCTGGGTGGTGGCTCACTCCTATAATCCCAACACTTTGAGAGACTGAGGCAGGAGAATCAATTCAGCCTAAGAGTTCAAGACCAGCTTGAGAAATATAGCGAGACATTTTCTCTACAAAAAAATAAAAATAAAGTTAGCCAGATGTGGTGGCTTGTGCCTGTGGTCCCAGTTAATCAGAAGACTGAGGCAGAAGGATCACCTGAGCCCAGAAGGTCGAGGCTATGCTGAGCCATGATTATCCAGCTGGAGTGACAAAGTGAGACTCTTACTCAATAACAGCAACAACAACAACAACAACAACAAAAACAAAGCAAGCAAGCAATGGGCAAGGGTAATGGGATATAGACAGGCCTGTCTCTTTTATTTTTAGCACTGATTTATCCTCAATAGTTGTATTGTTTAACACTAGTAAAATTATTAAGTAAGTTAAAGCACAACAAACCCTATAAATAACCACAAACTGCAATATTATAACTTGTTATCAGTGTTTAAATTAAACATGAGAAAAAAAGAATAAAGAAAAAATATTACAAAAACAAATATACTAATCTAGATCAAGTTGCACTCCTAAAAAAAGTAGTCAAAATATTAAAGCCTATTGCATAGAATGTGCTGTATTGAGTACACGATATCATAATATTTCTTCTTTTCTCCATTTACTATAGCCTTTAATTATATTTTTATTTGATCACTTAAAAGTTTTTCTACTGGCTCAGCCTGTAATCCCATGCCTTGAGAGGCTGAGGTGAGTGGATTGCCTGAGCCTGCGGGTTCGAGACCTGCCTGGGCAACTTGGTGAGACCTCATCTTTACAATAAATCAAAAATTAGCCAGGTGTGGTATCGAGCGCCTGTAGTTCCAGCTACTTGGAAGGTTGAAGCGGAAGGATCGCCGGAGCCCAGCAAGTCGAGGCTGCGGTGGCTGGGAGCAGCCACTGCACTCCAGTCGGGGCGACAGTGAGACTCCAACTCAAAAAAAAAAAAAAAAAGTTTTTCAACAAATAATTATTATGCCATTACTAACATTAAAACCTAGAAGTCCACTATCCAAAATGAGCTAAAATAGTACTATCTAGATTTATTTGTAAATTTAATACACCTTATTTAAGATTGACTTTGTTTCTGAGAATAAAATAAATTCAATTTATTATTTTATAAATTGATATTTTATCATCTGTAGTTTGAACTTTTCATCTAATAGTAGATTGCATGCAGGAAGTCTAAACCTAATTACTCTAGCAGATGTGCTTTAGAAAATTGGTAGACTTACAATTGGAATCAAGCGTTCTATCAAGTAAAAGGTTTTGTTTAAAATCCTTCCTTAGCATAGCACAATTTGATAGGGATTCCTGATATCAGACATTCAAAATAGATTCCTCCTTGAAAACCGGCACGTTTTTTGTAATATATAATTGCATTAACCATAACTGTCTGTAAAACTTTATATATGATCAGAAGAGATTCAAAGTAGATTAAGTCTTAGCAGTCATCAATTTATGCTGCAATGACCTATGCATGAAAAATTACTTATTGTGTCTGTAAATCTTATTCTATTTGCTATTGCTAGATAGTGTAGAACCTTTTGCTCAGAATTTGAGATCAAGAAAAGAATCAGTTAGCAATAATGTTCAAATTATTTTTATTTGAATGCATAAACAAAATTATTAAGATATTTCCAACATTAATTTCACCTCTAAATTTATTTTATTTCTAAACAAATGTAATTGTTTTAAATATCTAAGTTATTCTGTTGAATTTTTTTCTTTTTTTTAATTATAAAGATGTGGTGTACAATTCAAGCTTAGGTATACAAGCGTTGATTATGCAGGTACCCTTGTTGATGAGGTATGCCCCCCTCCCTTAGCAGTTTCCTTCAACTGCCAATCCCACCCCTATTCTGTTGAATTTTATCTAATTCTTTAGTCCAGAGGGGACAAGAATCAAATGATAACATTTAAAACCACAAGGTCTCATTTTTGTGAAAATGTGGACATTAATATCACATTAACTGAAAAGATCAAGGTGCAATATCACCCTAGGAATATTCTCACCTTAGGCATTATTGACATTTTTGGAACTAATAATTTTATCATGTACTCTGGTTTGTGTTGTAGGATGTTTAATAGTGTCCCTAAACTCTATCTAGCACATGACAGTAGCACACTGCACTACCCACAATAACGACAAAAAAAAAAACAAAAAGCCTCTAAACATTGACAACTGGTTCCTGGTGAGCAAAATCAACCCCATTTGAGAAGTTATTAAGAATACAAGAACTTTCACATCAGTAGTCATGTTGTGCAACATATATTAAGGATTGATACTAAGACAAGATGAAGTAGATGCTATCAGAAACCATTTTGAACTTTTTGCTCTTTCTCCTGTAACTGCTACATATTTTATAATCTTCAGCATATAGAATTTCTCTAAGATTTTTTTCAACAGTATAATTTAGGATTCTTTAAAATTGGTGTGCATAAGAGCTAACATATACACACACACACTAATATATAGATAATATTTAAAGGGGGGACACTGCAAAAAGAATTATTTTTTGGAGGATGGGTCATTGTAGTACAAGATTCCCCTACAAGGTAAAGGTTCTAGAAAACAATCAGCATCAGCATACAAGCTCCATTGTTGTGAGAGCCTGCAGTTGGCTTCAGTAATTTTTTTTTTTTTTTTTTTTAAGATTCTTTCAACACTTTCCACATTTCATGATGGGTGATTTACAAGCACACCTGCCCACACCACATTGAGTGTTCCCCAGTTTTTTTTGGTTTTGTTTTGTTTTGTTTGTTTGTTTTTTTGTTTTTTTTTCATTAATCAGTATTTTTTATTATGGTTTTGTGGGGTACAGTTAAGGGATAGGTGTACAATTACGTTTCATTCAGGCACCCTGTTGATAAGAGGTGTTTTCCCATCCCCAGACAGATATTTGCTACTGTTAATCCCATCCTCCTCCCCCACCATAGTTTCCCAGTGCCGTCAGTCATTTTCTTATCGTATTACATTGGATGTTCAAGGTCCATTATATGAGTGAGAACATGTGATACTCGGATCTTTGTTTCTGTGAGAGGCCGGCCCCAACCTTCCTACTCACCCAATCTCATCCTAAGTGTTTCCCAAGATGAAAAAAGTTCTCAAAGTGAAATAGTGTGCTAATGTGGAAAAGGTACAAAAAAATGGTAAAAACACTAAAAGTCATTAGAATGGACGAGTTTAAAAAACTGTTTTGAGCAGTGGAAAAAGTGTGTCAATAGGTGTATTGCTTCAAACTGAGAGTACCTTGTAGGTGACTAAAGTTTAAACACGTAGAAAGAAACACACAATTTGGGGGTTCCCATTTCTTTCATACATATGCATATATCATATTAGGTATGCTGTATTTGGATTCAGAAGTTTTGGGAATTTTGCCAGGAAAATTTGTTTCACTTTGGCTGGCATATTCTAATCCAGTGTTTCTCAAAATAAGGAAATTTTACTCCCCACATTCCACCTCCTATCCAGAGGACATTTGTCAATGCGTACTGACACTTCTGATTTTCACAACTTTGAAGGAGAAGATGTGCTACTGGCATCGGCTGTTAGATAACAGGGATGTTGATAGTTATCCGATAATATACATGATAGTCCTCTGCAAAGATTTTGAAAAACCCTTACCCTAAACGTAACATGGGATGAATTTTAACCACAATATAGAGAGAAACCTGGAGATTGGCTTTCAATAGGACAAATAATAAGTACAAAATATGAATAAAGATTTTTATAACAGAGGAAAATTGAAGTTAGAGGAAAATGAAACAAAGTGCATCCACATTTTACTGCAGTACTGGAGATCATTAACAGGCATTATAAACAAATCTGGAAACTCTTTAGCCTAAAAAAATTTATGGACAATAAAAGACTAAATAATTCTTAATTTAGAAAGGAGTTTAAGAAATACTCTCTCAAGCATGCTGGGTCACAAATATGTGACTTACCCAGCGCATTTTCTACTGTAAATTTTCAAGGCATTGTTTGGAATATCCTTTTTAGGATGTGGGCATTCAGAGGTAGTATGGAATAGTGAGCTCAAGAGTCAAAACACAACAACATGTAAAGTTCCAAAAATCCATATGTTCTTGAAAGTTTCACTGGAAGTTCAGACATAAAACAATAACTTAGTATATTATACAAAATATCTATAAGAATGCAAAACAACCATATGTGTGTTATAAATTAATAAGAACATCAAAAAGGAAAATATCAAAACATTTATGAGCAATGAATAATGACAAAATTTCAAAGACTTACAACAAAACATCTCCTTCCCACTCTACAGGGGGCCAGCCCCTGAAAGTTTTGGGGAGTCCCTTGGAAGATGTGGTGGTGTCAGCGAATCTGTAGGGACAGATATTAAAAGAAAGAAAGATGGAAGGATAGATATAAAGAGGAAGAAAGAGAAAGAAAGAAAGTGAACAACTGTTCAGTGAAATGAGCAGAAGCCGTCTATTGAAAGTTACAGCAGGTATTTATCTCCAAATTTTAGACAGACAGTCTCACAAGTCTTTCACGTGAACACAAAGCCAGGTGCAGGAGGGGCGTCCCCCACCCACCAGATGTTTTCTTAGGTATGAGGAGGGACAAACTCCAAGATTGTCTTATTGTTCCCTTTGCTAGTTAACACTCTTCAAAAGCAGTGCAACAATCCCTACTAGCATGATGATGTTCTGATAATCAATAACTTCTAAAGCTCACGCAATACCCGTGATGACTAACTTAAACTTTATTACCTTTCTATTCTATGCTAATACTACTTACACAATGCTATGGAAGCTCTTAATTATAGCTTAAGCCAATTCCTAAAGAATGTGGCCCAGTCCAAAGATCACATTGGGCTCTACAGGATGTGGCCCAGTCCAAGGTTCACGGTGGGCCACCCTTTGGAACAATAGACTACAATCTCTTAACAAAATGGTTATTCTAAAGTCCTATATACCTATCCTAATTTCTATGAAAGTTTCTATTTCCTAATCCTAATATATAAAGCTGATCATCAACAACAAGGCTTCTAAAAATAAAACCCAAATATAAACTGTAAATGTACTAAGGCCTAAACCACAATAGTAGAAAATGGAGACAATGAAATTTCTAAAGTTAATTATATTCTTACTAAACCTCAAAATATCATGATTGATCATGCTTGAACTAACATGATTCCCTGATGTAGCATGACCTATTCTACAATACTTTCTATGAATAAAATAAATTCAATTTATATAATAGGTAGAAAAAACCCTACACTAACTGTAACTAAAACCAGCCTAAAAGAATGCAGCCCAGTCCAAAGTATGCACTGGGCCCTCAGGAATGTGGCCCAGCCCAAACTCTGTGCTGGGCCATTTCTGATAACTCTCGATAGTCATTTATACCATTGAAAAGCTGAAAACATCTCTCCATAAGTATATATTAATTCTACAAATATACTTTTAAATCTTATAAAGAAGATTGTACCATATAAAAGGTTCCCAAATGTGACCTGAATTTGAATTATATCTAATACCTAAGCCAAAATCGCAGTTTATGGGAAACAGGAACAATGAGTTTCTAGAGTGAGCCATGCCTGTCACATTCACAGAGTCTTCAGCTTAGATCAACAGAGTTCATTTAGGTTACTTGTGCTGCATGGTCAAAGGAGGAGGAAAATGGGGTCAACGGCTCCCGAAGACATCCTAGAGGTCTCGGGGTCCATGGCCCTCCTTGATCCCTAATGCTCAGTGGGCCTCCATGGCCGTCTCCCAATACCACTCATGTTGACAAATCAAATGGATCCCTGGAGACAGACTGGAGGGAGGGATGGACTGCCAAGGAGTACAAGAAAACATTTTTATAATGATTGTTGTAAGCCTGGTGATGATTTCACAGATGTATACATTTTCCAAAATTGATAATTGCATTTTGTCAAGTATGCTTGGTTGACTGTACATCATGAAATGATCATGAAAATGTTTCTTCCACTTGCCATATGTCAATTCCTTTCATTTTCATTAGTCTCAAAAATTTCACAAATAGTAATAAAATAAAAGATGCAAGTGTGTCCTAAGTGCTCACATTCAGAGTCTCATACACTGCCATTGACTTAAGAAGGAGAATTTTTGTCTCTGTCATAAAAATGAACTATCTGCATACTTGCTGTAATTCTTCTGCACATTGGGAGGACATAAACACCATTTGGAAGCTCAACTCAACATGCAATACTGTTAAAACTTAGATAGGAAAAAACACACCAAAAAAAACCCCAAAACATGACATTTAGAAGCCTATCAAGAAGGATGTGGAGTGAACTAGAGAGTTCAGGTCTCCAAGAGCTACATCTTCTGTGGAAACATACTTATTTTCTCCTCAGAACAACCGCATCTCAGGAGGTGAGTCTGAGAGCTGCTGTTTCTTTATAAAACTTCCCTTTGATCAAGTCTTCTGCTTCCTTGTCAGCCTCACTGCTCCTCAACTGTTTGAATCTTGGTGTTCTGATTTCAAAGACCTCTGATTCTAGCCACATAGCTTTGTCAATTTCCCACTGTACCACTACTCACTTTGAATTTAGTTGCATGCCGAGACCAGTGACTGACCCAAATGTGACTGTTGCCAGAATCAGCTTTCTCTGATCTCTAGCTGGTATGCAGACTTTACTATAAACTCCTGTCATATATATATTTTATTTCAAGATCCCATAAATTGTAACATGCACATTTTTTGTTCCATTAAGCAAATCATTAGCATTAGTGCTAATTAAATTTAGACATACCACTGAATTGTAAAATAAATTTTATTTCAGAAGATAATAAAATACGAAAAGTGGGGGTCTTAGAATAGATAAATTGTGATAGTGCCTTTGAACAATACTTCAATTATAATATTACATAAGATGTCTTTAAAAACTGAGCTAATTTTCTTAGTTTAGAATATGTAAATTATCTGGCATTCTTTTACTTGGAAGAGTGCCTCATCTCCCTGATTTATTTATTTATTCATTCAATCATTTATTACTATTAGTAAGGACTTATAAAAATGACACTTTTGGTAATAATCAAATACTAATTAATATTTTGTTGCTTTAATTGTTCCAGACTTTAGAAGCATTGCCTGTTGGCTTTTGGGAGTATCTGACATACCCCAACCTGATTTTTTTTTTAATTCTTTTTTGTTTTTTTGTTTGTTTGTGTGTTTTGAGTTGGAGTCTCACTCTGTCGCCCAGACTGGAGTGCAGTGACCGCTTCCGGCCACCGCAGCCTCGCCTGCTGGGTTCCGGGCGATCCTTCCGCCTCAGCCTTCCAAGTAGCCGGAATTACAGGCATGCGCTACCACGCCCGGCTGATTTTTTGATTTATTGTAGAGTTGAGGTCTCACTGCCCAGGTGGGTCTCGAACCCGTGGGCTCAGGCAATCCACTCACCTCAGCCTCCCAAAGGCATGGGATTACAGGCTGAGCCACCAAGCCCGGTTTGATTTTTTTTTAAAGTGCTTCCACACTTGATGCAGCTGCAGACTCATCTTGTATATTTCCTTCCTCATTTTTAGAACCAGCCATTTTCAAACGATAAAAAATAAATTTAATGCTGGGTGTGTTTTAAGCTAAGTGGGTGTCATTTTTTTCAATTCTCTCTCAGATGAGACAGCAAAGAAATACACATGTGTGTTCTTGCCTATGTATAGGCACATATCTATAAAAATTATAAATGCAACCAACTGTGCCTCTCTCTCTCTATATATATATAGTTAAGTCTGCCATTAGTCTGATAGGTTTACCTTTGTAAGCATCTGTGCCTATATTAAGCTAAACATGAGTTTATACGAATGTCACCACTTCTAATCTACATTCACATGTATCATTCTAACCTCCTTCCTTTATCTGTAAACAACCACTCCAACAGTGAGAAGCCTAACTTCCACCATCTGTCATCTACTTAGTTCATTGTTCAGTTCCAGTATATGTATATACTTCCTTTGTATATACAAGCTTGAGCACTAGCCCTTTGTAGAAGAATATCTTTATCAACTAGAGTCAAATTTTTATGTACAGTGTCTTCTGACTTTAGTCTTAGAGACTCTATTCATCTTTGCCATCACCTTTGTCATCATTTGTTTCCCTAAGTCCCTTCAGTGATGCTGTCTTATATGTTTATAGTATAGTCAGATGATCTTGTAACATTCTGCTTTCCATCCTGGGATCCTGCAGCATTCTAACTGTTTCTTTAAAATTGCATATATAAAGGTTTATGATTTGTGTTGTAAAGCTCTATGTGTTTTGACAAATACATGTTCTGCTGTTATTGGGTAAAATGCTCTATAAATGTCAATTAGATCAAATTCAGTGATAGTGGATAGTGCCCTTCAGGTCAATTACATTTTTACTGATTTTTTTTGTCTGCTTGATATATCAATTACTTAAGGAAGTGCATTCAAATCTTTAATTTATAGTACTGAATTTGTCTACTTTTTCCCCTTTCAGTGGTCTTGACCTAATCAAGAGAGTTCTTAGAAGGGATTGGACTCTTCCCGAGAGAAACAATTGAAAATATTAGAAATATTTGATGCAAGGAAGAATGTCAGTTGTTGGCTTTAATGATGGAGGGGGTGAGTAGCATGGAATGCAGATAGCCACTAGGAGATGAGCATAGCCCCAGGTGATAGCCTGCAGAGAAACAAGGAACTCAGTCTTATGAATATGAGTGAATTCTGCCAACATCCTGAATAAGCTGTGGAACAGAATCCAGCTCCCCAGTTATCTTAATTGTGCTTATCCTATATAAGAACTTGTTCTATCCCCAGCAGAAAATCCAACTGTGCAACTTCTAGACATCTGATCTACAAAAATAAGAGGCAACAAACGTATTGTTTTACACTGCTTATTTTTTATTTACAGCAATAGAAAACTCATAAATTACTAGGTTTAATCTGTAAAAAATAACAAACATACACTGCTATTAAAGAATACTCTATCCAATATCAACAGAGCACATTAAAAATTATGTATTGACAGAACATGGTATAGTGGTTATGAGCATGAACCTTAGAGCCAGATTATTTGGAAGTGAAACTGAACACCAACAGTTATTAACTGTGGACTTTGAACAGGTTAATAAATCTGTTTCTCAGTTTCCTCATCAGTAAGTGAGGGAAAATAACAGAGTTGTCAAGCAAATAAGTAAGTTAGTATTTGTAATTTGTTTAAAATAGCACCCAGCACATAGTAATCAATGTATTAATGTTTGCTTAATAAAGTCATACTTGAAATGTTTTCTAATTATTTTGCTCCCATATAAAACTATTCTTCTTACCTTTGCTGATTTCTCAAATTGGAACCCAACTCTATTTCATATGAACTATAAATGATATTTTTTAAAATATCATACAAAACATTGGATGTCAAGCATTTTGTGGCATAATGAAACTTTGAAATCAAAGATGAATATTTATTTTTCAGACATTAAATTATCCATTCCTTTACTGGTTCAATGTTCATCAACATTTATTGTGTTCCTACACAAGCCTGAACTTCAGAATTAAATAAATAGAAATCACCATTTTTTTCCCTAAAAAGTACAATTACAAAGACTGATGATGTTTATGATAACTCTTGTACTTGAAGAACTTTATTTGAAAGCAGAATGACTGGCATCTTGGGTGACAGCACATGAATTTTGAAAAATGAGTAGATAGAAACTACATTTTTTAAGAGAGAAAATAATATTACTAAAGAAATAAATCAGAGTTTTGTTGGTCACTTCTGTGGAGCATCTGTATGTCTTCAGGAAACTGACAGTTCTATGGTATGACAACATAAGTGCAACTGGAAGATTTTTAAGAGACTAATCTGGGGAGCTGGTGTATGATTTTCTTGGCAAAGCATGTGAAGGTCGATGAGCTTTACTTTGGGTTGATTGCTTTTGATGGATGTGGGCAACAGTGAAGGAATGTGTTTGTTAAATAACACATAGAGAGAGAGAGTCAAGTACTAGGAATAACAAAAGACTGAAATAATCAGCATGAGACTAATTAGCACAAGCATATGCTTGTTGAAATCACAGGCCACTGGCATGGTTGATGACATGCAAGGAGGTGGTGTGACATGAGAAGATAAAATGTCTGGTAACTGAAGTCAGAGGGAATATGTAAATATATGAAGTAAGAGAGTGGGAGAAGACAGATGATAAAGAAGCTGAGAAAGAAATGAATAAAAAACAATAACAAAAAAAATCACAGAAACCAAAGAGAGAGGACTAAAAAATAATGTTACAGAAAGTTACAAATATTAAAGCATAAAAGCAATATAGGACAAATATGAGCAATAATAGCACAGCGGTTATTGGACTTAGTCTATGGCTATACTGACACATTGACAAAACCTTCACCAACAACCACTGGGGAGAGGAGAACCTATTCAGTAGATGGTTTTGGAAAAATTGTCTGACCACATCCAGATTAACCCCTACCTATCACCATACAAAAAAATCAACTCTAAATAGATCAAGGATTAAACATAAAACTCCAAACTATAAGAATTTTGGAAAAGGCAGAAAACACCTTTATGGGAATCAGAGAAGGCAACCAACTCCTGATCAAAACCCCAGATGTCCATGCCATGAGAGATAAGATAGATAAGTGGGACCTCATTAAACTTAAAAGATTCTGCAAAGCAAAAGAAACCATCAAGAAAGCAAGGAGATAGCCCACAGAATGGGAAAAAAAAATTGTCAACTGTTTATCTGACAAAGGCCTAAAAGCTAGCATCTACAAGGAACTCCAATGTGCCAAAAGGAAAAACAAACAAACAAACAAAACAAAACAAAAAACAGTCCTACAAAAAAGTCAAAAGACATTAAAAGAAGACATATAAAAACCCAACAGATACATGAAAAAATGCTCAACTTCACCAATCATCAAAGAAATGCAAATAAAATCAAGTTACCATCTAACTCCAATTGGAATGGCCATCATTAATAATTCAAAAAACAACAGATGCTGGAGAGGGTGCAGGTCATTTTTACACTGCCAGTGGGAGTATAAATTAACACAACCTCTGAGGAAAACAATGTGATGATTTCTAAACAATCTTGAAATTGACCTTCCATTTGACCAAGCAATCCCCCTACTGGGAATATACTCGGAGAAACTCAAACCATTCTACCAAAAAGAAACCTGTACATGCATGTTTATTGCATCACTATTCCCCATAGCAAAAACATAGAACCAACCTTGCTGACCATCAAAATATGGTACATATTAACAATATTAAAAATATTTTTAATATTAAAAATTAAAAAGTATGGTACATATTCACAATAAAATACTACACAACCATATGGATTTAAAAATATGATATATATTCACAAAAATTTTAAAAATATGGTACTTATTCACAATAATATATTACACAGCCATAAATAAGGACAAATATGTGAACTTCACATCAACCTGAATGAATTTAGAATCTATAATACTCAGTGATCTTATCAGAGAAAAAGAACTGAATACCACATGTTCTCACTCATAATTGAATCCTAAGCATTTGCCATAATACCATAAGAAAGGGATTGGCAGTAGTAGAATACTACTGGGGGAGGGGGCATAACAGCAATAAAAGTAACTGATCTTAAACCAGGTACAGTGGGGACCAAAGGGAGGTCCAAACTTTACCTGTATGATGATCATTTGCATACCTAATCCTGAATTGTACTTCACATCTTTAAAATACAGAATAAATAAATAAATAAATTTTAAAAACATTTTCTGGGAAGTTGACAGTGCAACCAGTTGAATAATGTGAGTTCCACTGTGTGAGTGATTGTATGAACAATTCTCTGTGTGTGTTCCTATGTGTAAGCAGGAGTGTGAGAGGCTGACTGAGTGGGGACTCGAGAGCAAGTAGCTACGACCCTCTTGGTGGAGCCACCATTGCTGCAGCTGCTCTGCTTGGACCCTAGCACCTCCCAGAGCACAGAAACTGTGTGCCATTGTCTAAAATCTGCAGAGCTTTTCCTGGGAAGAACTACTGGAGTGACTGCTAAACCCACCACCACAGTGCTGGCAATGAGGGCTGTAGAGAGAGAAAAATGAGGAAGCCTAAGGCAGAATCCCAAGGATATGGTGGGGAAAAGCGAACCCAAGCCTGTACTGGGCTCCAGAGTCTTGTCACCGGGTCCCAAGATCCAGAGACTGTGGTAACTGCTGAAGAGGGAAGCTATCTGTCCCATTGGTAACAGGACCAGCAGCCAACAGAGAAACTGACCAGACTCTCCAACATCTCAGGAGAGGTTCTCCTGGGAAGCCTCTGTGGAACAGCAGAAGTATATTTTGAGACCAGGCAATATCTCTGTCTTGCTTTAGGGCTGCTCTTAGCGACCTCAGAGAACATTGGCCCCAATAAACAAGGTGGGTAATGGCAGATGCAGAGCCCCAGACAACCCACTCTCCACCCTGAGCCAGTTGCTGGGTGATAGACAAAGACAGCAGAACTGCCCGAGAATGAGGCTGGTGAGTGTGTAACCGACTGCCCCCTTGCCTAGCAACAGGTAAAAGGAATCCAGAAGGCAGAACAGAGACAGGAGGCCCCATTCCACTGCCTTGTACTGGATACTCTGGAATCTGTGACAAAGCTGGTCAAGGAAGGAAGGGTGGTGAGATACTGAGAGATTCCATGTCAAGTTATTTCAGCCCCCTTTCCTCACATGGGCATGACATGGCTACCAATTGTAGGCAACAGAGAGTGAAGAGTCTAACATCTAAAGTTCCAACAGTGAGTAGAGAACCTGCAGTAACTGCCCTGCAGTAGCAGAACCCATGACAAGAGGGAGTTCCCCTTCTCAAAGAACCTTACTAACGATGGGAACACTTTAGCAACTTTTGGGGGGGGGTGTATGGGTGTATTTGCAGGGGTCCTGCCCCTGCCGGGTCTTGGGTTTCCTGAAGGAAGGACAAATAGGTAAAAGATGAAAATAATATACTCGGACACCTGCTTGCTGAACAGATGACATTTAATGCTAGTCCACAGAAAGCTTTTATACCTTTTGTAAAGGGGCAAAACAAATAAAATTCTTTCACGTATATATCCTTTAAAAATTACCACCATCTAGTGGTCTTAGCAACAAACAAGCCAAGAATGCTATAAATATTCAGACAATGAGTCTTAGTCATAAAGTAAAAAATGATAGTTTTAGTCCAAAGTCCCAAATTACAGTCCTTGAAATGTCTCAAGAAAGTTTCCAAGTACACATTTCTCCATGTAGCAGGAGTTTTTTTCTCTGAGGCTTCTATGACCTTCAAAGCTCCATAATCACCTTTCTTGTCCAGGTGTCTTTGTTACTTTTCTCTTATCCTGCAGTGTTTATTTCTAAAGAAAACTCAAAAGAAGCTTTTAGTGATATTTCCCAGGCCCCCAAGGTTGCTTTCTGTCTCTAGTTAATTTATCAAAAAAGTATCTGATTAGTATATCATGAATTCAGTGAAAACCCACTCTATAAACATTAACTTAGAATTTTAACTATTGAATTAAGTAAAAAACCTTAATGATTAATCTTCATCTTAAATCTGTGAAAACAGTGTCATAAATCACCTACATTACTCCTAGATAAGAGTATAATGAATTCATAATGAACGTACTATTAACTTATGCTTCTAAAAAACCTTATGTCTAAACTCTAAACTACAAAATTCTAAATCAAATAAGGAGTGAACATACTTATATCATTTTTACTCAAGCTATATCTAGAAACTTATAACCAAGTGAAAGAAAGCATTCTTGATGTGCTTCAGAGTTTAACCCTTGCATATGTTAGAAAAGGCCAAGCGGCATAGTGGGAAATGGAAAAATGAACCATGACATTTCCAGGTTAGCTGTGAGTACTTCGCATAAACATGCCATTTTCTTCTTCCACGACTGCACAGAATTCTTTGGCCGTACCAAACAGCAACGTTGGAAGGCAGAAGGGCCAGCTTCCCAGGCTCACTTTGTGGCCGAGGGTCCTCAGTGCACCTGGACTTTGTCAATCAGGCGGGCCTCCAAGGCTGGCTCCCAACATCTCCTCCTTTTTTATTTTTTAATTCGAAGCCATGAAATTCCATGCTTAGTCGAGAGTTGTTGTTTTTCAATGATTTGAAGATTACTGGAAGTAAGCATAATAATAACAAAATTATTCCTCCACAAATTCCCACATTGATTAGGATAGATAATAATGATTTTTGATTGACAAATGAAGAAACATTGTTAAAGATTGACTGAGCCAATTGGGTAGACTCAAATTGTTTTTAGTCGAATTAATGTCCTGTATTTTTTGATGAAGTTTAGAAAGGTTTATACTTAGATTTGAATGATTCCAAATCCCAAAGATATGGTTTTTTATTTTGTTTCAAGTATGGACGGATTTAATTATGTGTAAAGGAGTAACACAAATTCATTTAAACTCTGAGTGGCATCTCAGAGTCAATTTAATTTTTAAGGTTATAAGTTTTTGTCCTGTAATCAAGATAGCTTCTTCTAGTGTATTAACTTTACTTTCTAATTTTTGGTTAATAATTTTTTGAGTTGTTAAAGTTAATGAGACATTTTTGGATAACTGATCTGTAAATGTAGCAGTATGGATTTCTTTAGTTAAAGTTATGGCTGAAACTGAAACTGATGTAGTAATGGTTATCAATGTTGTAATTTCTAAAATTAAAGTTGTTATAAATCTTTTTGGCCTTGACAACAATGAATTAACCTCATATTTAAACACTAAACTATATATATCATACCAAAGAGATGGAAGATGTACAGGAATCATCAAATAAGAAGGCTGTTTAAGAATCATAAATTTTCTATATGAATTAGAAAAAGTAAGACAATTACTTAATTTACAATTTACACAAGTAGTTTGATTTCTTAGGTAAACGCAATCATGTTGGAGGAGAACTAGAACAACCTGAAAAGGAAAAATTATGATTAATAAAAGTTTTGACTCACGATGAAAAAAGGAGTGGGGTCTTTTAATAAAGAGGAATGATTAGTAAAAACAGTAATAATTTTAGTATCCCAGGTAACAGGTTGGAACACTAGAGGGTTTGGGATCTATAAGTCCAATAAGATATTTTGAATAAATATAACCCACCTGGCTTGTTATAATAGCCAGTACAACAATAAAAACAGTAGAGAGAGTAAGAGAAGTAATTTGAGACTGAACCAAGTCTTCTGTGTCATGCGTCATCCCCTTCAGCTGTCCCCAAGTTGGTGATTTGCAGGTTCTTGCAGAACAGTGGTGGGGGTGGGAAGCCGGACGTTTCTGATGATGTGGTCTGGAACCCAAATAGGTGCAGTAAACTTTAGGCATTTTGATGATGAAGGGTATGGGAAGTGGTAGCTGTTAGTAAAGGAAAGCAAAAAATTATGTAGCTTCATTAGCAAGAGCATTGCCTTTGGATAATGGACCAAGGAGGGGCAGAATGATCATGAATAATGAGTAGCATAAACAGGTTTTATGTTAGCACAAATACATAACTGAATGGTTTATAAAAGAACAATTATGTTAGTGGGGGAGAAAGAAAAGACAGCATGAAGACTAGCAGTTTTTAAATGATGCAATACACCTGTAACACAATGTTAGTGTCAAGATTAAATTTTTTTTTTTTGTAAAGACCTTACAAGCTGCAAACAGCTTAACTCATTGAGTGGAATTATAATCTGTTTGAAAACAAGAAGTAACACCATTAATAACAGTAACCACGGTTTCAGAAGAGGAGCCATCTGTAAAAACCAAGTTAGCATTTTGTAGAGGCTGAGCACTGGTAACCTGAAGAAAGATAAAAGAATGATTTTTTGCAAAAGTAAGAAGTGAAGAAGGATAGTGGGAGTCCACTTGTCCAGTAAAGTGGGCTACATCTAACTGCTACACAGGGTACGTTTTACAAAGCCAAGTTATTTGAGGAGCAGTGTAAGGTATTACAATTAAAATAGGCTTATGGTCAAAAAGCTTCCTGGCTTTCATGTACCACGTTTGACATACTTAAGCCATTTTTATTTATGCTTGAACGTTCTATTTTTGTTTTATACCCTTTTTTCTCTTCCTTTCCCTTTCCTTTTTTTTTTTCTTCAAACAACCAGCCATTTATCATGTACCATACAAGATTTTTTCCTATACAATTATTTCTCTTTTCTTTATGCTTTCTTACTAAAAACATACCTTATACCAAATATCTTTTTTATACTTTTCTTGACCTCAGGGCTTTAACTAAAGCAATAAGTTTATATGCAGTGGAAGGGCTTAGATAGGATCCACCATAGAACTATTAGGGAAATCCAAAGCCAAACAAAAAGCACCCAAAAAGCACAATGGTGAGGGCAAAGAATAATAAGAGTTTTGATTTTGTTTATAATGTCCCTGTCCAACAATGGAGCTGAACATGGCACAACAAGGAAGGAATGTTGAAACATTTTATATCCCAGAACACATGGAAGCAATGGTGCAGTGAGGGACCTGGATATAATGTCCTGTACCCCATAACCAAAAGGGGTAAAGGAAGGATCGGCCCGGGAAATTCAAGTAGAGCTGAGCTTGTAGCTCTTGCTAAAGTGGTAGACAAAAGCTGAAATGCTTCCCGTTTATGTTTGTGGTCCTGCATTCTTTTCTCCTTGCTGTTGTTAAAGACTGTAAAGGCCATGTCCAATAGCTTTAGTTGAGGGGTTTGTGGGTCCTTCTTTCTTTTTAGGAGTTTGTACCTAATGTCCAGTGCCGACTGGGAGACAAAATACATAGCTAAAAGAGCTTGTCCTTCCAGAGAATTTACATTGATATTAGTAAACTGCTTCAATGTCTCAGAGAGGCAACTTAGAAACATTGTTGAATTTTTATCTGGTTTTTTAAAAACCTTTTTTATTTGTCTTAGTAGCCAGTGGTTAGTTAACAGGATTAATTTATGTGATTCCTATACTTTTGTCTGGAAAGAATGTTGATATAGTCCCAGTTTAGATATAATTTGAGAGAAATTTATCATAAGAAAACAACAAATAAGAATTTTAATCTCCTTTTGTCCCAGGCACCCCCTTGAGAAGAGACCTATTAAGCCATGTGGAAACTTGAATGTGATTTCCAAGTATACATGAGGGGTGGTGACTTGTTGTAGGTAGTAGGGCCACCACCAGGAGGTTATTCAGCAGTAGGGAAAAGGGGGGGTGAGAAGTCTAGAAGCTGGGGTTAGGTGCCATGATATTTGGCACCAGCCCCTCCTCCAAAGACAAAAGTGAAAGACTGGAGGCTGGGGTCAGGTGCCGTGACCTTTGGCATCCACCCCTTCTCCAAAGGTACAAGAGAAAAACTGGAAGTTGGGGGGTTAGGTGCCGTGGCCTTTGGCACCCACCCCTTCTCCAAAGATACAAGAGAAAGACTGAAGGTCAGGGTTAGGCACCATGGCCATAGATGCCAGCTCTTCCTTCCCAGATAAAGGTAGAGTGCAAGAAGGAAAAGAAACTGACAGAGCAGATTACAAGAAACAGGAGTAGTTAAACCAGCTGAGTCAGACTTTGAGCTGGAGGGAAAGGAGGAATCGGAGTTGTAAGAGGAACAGTAGAGGACAAAGGAAGTGAAAACCTGCCAGAGTCCAGCTCCAGCCGGGCTCAGGGTACCCCAAAGGTGGAGACAGCATCGGCGATTGGGGGGAAGAAGAAAGAGAGAAAGAGAGTGAGAGAGAGAGAGAAAGAAAGAGACTGGACCCCAGTCTAGTGCAGAGGCCGCTTAATGGGAATTACAACTGGTCTTTTATACACAAAGTCAGATGTGGGAGGGGCATTCCCCACCCACCAGAAACTTAATCCATGAAAACTTAATCAATGATTGCCTTTAAACCCTTTTCATATGATAATCTTAAAATCCCATAACAAAGGATAACCTAATCTGTGACTGACATATTCTATAAACCTTTTTCATCCTAAGCTGATTGATTTATGCCAAGTTAAACAATTCTATAGAAGCTTAAGTATTTACTTTACAAATGAAAGTGGCCCATCCCAGAATGTTTGGAATGTGGCCCAGTCCAAAGTTCACAGTGGGCTACATGCAAGTAACCCAGCCGCATTCTTTCAATAAAATGGCTGTCTTCTAAAACTATATTCTACAATTTACACCTTATTCAACTTCAATAAATCCTAAGATCATGACCCAGAAGCCTGTGACCAATACTAAGGCTCTTAGATTGGACCTGAGTTTGAATTGTAAGTTGTGTGAAAGCCAAAACTGCAGTTTGTGGAAGAATGGGAGCAATGAGCTTCTAAAGTTAGCTTGTGTTTATCCCAATCTCAGAGTTTTTATGTTTTGAGCTCCCTGAAGCTTAATCTGGTTAGTGCTGAGTAGAAAGGGGGAGGAAATGGGGTCAATAGCTCCTGAACGCATCCTAGTGGTCTTGGGGTCAACAACCCTTCCTGATCCCTAACACTCAGTGGGCCTCCGTGGCTGGCTCCCAACAAAAACCTTCTTTATTTGTTTACATTTTTTAGAAAACCCAGAATTTGCTCTGAATGCTTGTAATTTATTTCTTAAAGGAGAATTCTAAAACAAACAAATAACTAACAAGGTCATAAACAGTAATACCAGGAATTTCTGGAACCTGATGGCTTTTTCTAGGCTGAGTGCTCTCATAGTTTTCATAGTAGCATTAACAGTCCTTAAATTTTGTAAGAGTTTTCATTTACCTGATTTATTCTTAATAACAAATATAGGGGTATTCCAGGGACTAGTGGAAGGCTTAATGTGGCCAGCTTCTAGTTGTTGCTATTGCACCAAATCTTTTGCTGCCTTAAGTTTTTCTGATGGCATGAATTACAATATGATGGGGAGAGCTATACTTAAACTCCCCTTCCTGCAATTTAACTATTTGATTCTTTAGTGTTTGGTGGGTTTTTACAACTATGACCTGACCCTGAGAGTTATAAGGAATTTCTGTGGGATGAGAAATGCCAAATTGGGCACAAAATTGTTGAAAGGTTTTGGATGTATAAGCAGAAGCATTATCAGTTTTTAATTGTTTTGGAATACCCAATTGTGAAAAGCAGAACCTCTGAGGGGAGAGGGTTAATTGGCTGTCTCCCACGGAATGTGAAACTGATATCTTAAAGCTGCAACATTTTGGTGGTGAATTTTGTGGGTTTGCTGAGCTTGATTGACTAAAGAATTTTCAAGGGAGAGGCACATGGCTAATTTTGTCAAGGTATTTGCTAATTGATTACCTTGACTTAGAGGTTCAGGGAGTCCTGAATGAGATTTAATATGACCTGTAAAAAATGGTTGGTTTCTAACAATTATTAATTGCTGTAATTGAACAAGTAAATCAAGAATAGTTATCTTATTAACAGGAATGGTGGCTGTTTCAATATGAGAAAACAGCCCTTTTATATAACAAGAATTAATATAGAAAAACAATTTTTTTCTCTCAAATCAAGATGGTCACAAATCACAATGCCTTCCCCCTTGGCACTGCTTGTTGGAGGTCTTTTGGTGCCAAGGGGCAAATTTTAATTATCTGGATATTTTTCCTCATAATACCTAGCTGCTTCTTCTCCAAATTTTCCTTGTTCTAGAGGGTAGAGGATCATCATCAACAGGAGCAGTGACTAACATTGCCTGGGAAGGAACATGAGTTAAAAGGGGAGTTCTTTCACCTGGTTCCTCTTTTACTTTAATGGGCATTTTATTAACCTTTTGTTGTGAATTTAAGACATCTCTAATTATATTCCATAATGCAAAAGCATTTACAGGCACTCGTTCTGGACCATGGAGAGTGTAATACAGCTTTAATTCCTCTCCAATCTTTGTCCATGTTGTTAAATTAACAGTGTCTTTTTCAGGGAACCAGGGGTACTGTACCTGTAGAAAATAGAGAAAACGAGATGATAATGCAGAGGAAACTTTAATTCCTCTTTTTGATAATGTATCTATCAGAATACTGATGAACAGTTTTCTTTTTTAGACTCTCTCTGGCCCATGATTTTATCATGGCTCTAGCACTTCTCACCTATCCTTTCCCTGCTAATCTCTACAGGGGGGCCTGCGGTGCCCCAGGTGAGGTCCTATCCATCCCGAAAAGAAAGAGAAAAGATTACCTTCAAGCCCCATGTTGGGTGCCACTTGCAGGGGTCCTGCCCCTGCCAGGTCTTGGGTTTCCTGAAGGAGGGACAGATAGGCGAAAGACGAAAATAATATACTTGGACACCTGCATGCTGAACAGATGACATTTAATGTTAGTCCACAGAAAGCTTTCATACCATTTGTAAAGGGGCAAGACAAATAAAATTCTTTCATGTACATATCCTTTAAAAATTACCACCATCTAGTGGTCTTAGCAACAAACAAGCCAAGAATGCTATAAATATTCAGACAATGAGTCTTATTCATAAAGTCAAAAATGATAGTTTTAGTCCAAAGTCCCAAATTACAGTCCTTGAAATGTCTCAAGAAAGTTTCCAAGTACACATTTCTCCATGTAGCAGGAGTTTTTTTCTCTGAGGCTTCTATGACCTTCAAAGCTCCATAATCACCTTTCTTGTCCAGGTGTCTTTGCTACTTTTCTCTTATCCTGCAGTGTTTATTTCTAAAGAAAACTCAAAAGAAGCTTTTAGTGATATTTCCCAGGCCCCCAAGGTTGCATTCTGTCTCTAGTTAATTTATCATAAAAGTATCTGATTATTATATTATGAATTCAGTGAAAACCCACTCTATAAATGTTAACTTAGAATTTTAACTATTGAATTAAGTAAAAACCTTAATGATTAATTTTCAACCTAAATCTGCAAAAACAGTGTTATAAATCACCAATATAACTCCTAGATAAGTGTTAGAACTTATAATAAATTCATAATAAACTTAATATTAACTTGTGCTTCTAAAAAACCTTATGTCTAAACACTGTCTAAACCTTATGTCTTATACCCTGTTTTGGGTTTAGGGGCTATGCAAGTATTCCCATTATAAGGTCATATTGTGCAGAGACAAAGAGTGAATCCCAGCTAGTCCATTCACCAGATAGCAAACATTATAACCTGCCAATAGGTTCAAAATGCTTGCACCCACCTGCCACTCACTAGTAAGTGCTCAAAATTGTAAAGAGACAACACAATGCCCCGTGCTCAGCACTACCTTATAATAGAACAAATCTGGACCCTCAGCTCAAGGAAGGACAAAAGGTAGAGCAAATATCAGATGTGATTGTTTCTCTATTTTCCACTGAGCAATAAAATTAAAGAGAAAGATAACTGCTACAAATGAAGAAAAAAACAATGAAAAACTGCCAATAACTGTCAGAACTCCAGCCAAGAGTCAGTACTAGAAAGAAGAGTTACTGGGGCACAACAATGACTATATCTGAGAACAACAGTACCCAGAAAGTACTTATGGAGATCAGATAATCATTGGATAGAATGAATCAAAATCAAGAAATGCAAAGACTAAAACTAAATTAAATTACAATGGAGCCAGACAGGCTCAAGATAGCATACTTAGAAATAGAAATAAAAGAAATAAAGAACTCCATTCTAAAATTAAATAACAAACTGACAAGCATGGGAAGGTGAATTGACCAAGCAGAAGAAAGTATCGCAGAGTTCGAAAACCAAAATATTGAATTAATTCAATCTACTAAAAGTTAAACCAATCTATTAAAAGTATAGGAAAAAACTCTTAAGAATAAAGAGAAAACTCTCCAAGAGATGTGCTATTTTATCAAGAAACCACACCTATGTCTGTTTGAGTAACTGAAATAGAAAGAGAAAGAGAAAACACCCTGGAACAAACATTTCATGAAGTCATTCAAGAAAACTTCCCTCAACTGGTCAGAGAGATGACTATCCAAGCAAAAGAGATCCAGAAAACCCCTGCAAGACATCTTATGAGAAGACCAACCCCTAGACACTTCACCTACACAAAGTAGGTATAAAAGAAAAAATTCTAAAGACAGCAAAGGAAAAAGTTCAGACTACCTACTGGGGGAGACCAATCAGCATTACTGGAGACATATCTGCAGAAACACTACAGGTCAGAAGGAATTGGTCCCCAATCTTTAATGTTCTCAAAGATAAACAATTTCAACCAAGAATTTCCTAGATAGCCAAGCTAAGCATCTTCAGTGACAGAGAATTAAACCCTTCCCAGACATCCAATCCCTAAGAGAATGTGCTACTAAGAGACCAATTCCATAGAAGGCTCTTAAAAAGGTGCTGTGCACAGAAAAAACAAACAAACAAGCAAACAAACAGATTTTCCTGCCAGAAGGCAACAGGATAGGTACAACTGTGAGAGTCTCTGCAAAAATGAGTGTCGATAAAGACTCTGCAAGAGTGGATATGTGCCAATGGATGAGTGAAAATCTGTCTGAGGGGAGATTCAGGTTTATGCATCCGGGACTCTCCTATGGAAGTGACTGCAACCCTCCCATCATCCTGAGTTTAGAGACCTGGGCACACAGGATCATCTGCTGCTCTCTGCTCTCTGGCCTCTCCTGAGAAAAGCCCGCCGAATTCAACTGAACCTCATCACCTGAAGCCCAGCCCACACCATCACCTGTGACTGCAAAGTGGCTAAAGCCCAGGATCCATGGGGAGAGCAGTCAGGGGAGCTGGAGATGAGCCCGACCACTGGTGAGAGGTGAGGAAATGCCAGCCAGAGTCATTTTCTCTGTCCCAGGACCAGGCAGAGACCTGCATTGCCCTGCCAACCACCCAGCCTCCAAATTGGGACCTAGAGGTAATCTCTTCAAACTTGCAGAAACAGACACCCCTCCCCAACATTGGATCGGACACAAACAGATGCATCAGATCTGAGTGGGAGATTTGACAGTCAGTAAACTGGGTGAGTCCAGATCTGAGCCACTGCCCTCCCAAAGTAGGCCTGGGGCATCAAAGCAACCCTATAAGCCTACTCTGAGAGCAGAGGGGAGGGACTGGATATCAGAGCTGAAAGGAAGTTGTACTTACAGGAACCACCTCAGAGTTTTATTTTTTGTTTGTCTGTTTGTTTTTTGTTTTTGTTTTTGTTTCTTTTTTCTCTCTCTTTCTGCTTTTGATATCATTTTCATACTCACTTTGTTTCTGTTATTTCATTGCTTTTCTTAGACTTTCTGTTTATGGGTATTTCTGAGGGAGAGTACATCAATGGGGGGTCTCTGTCAGTTTGCCTGTTTTCGTTTTCATTTTTTCTCTTTTTTTTCTTTTCTGTCTTTGTGTCTCTTTCCATTTGTTAGTTGGTATGCCTGCTTGTTTTTCCTCCTATTCTATCTCTCCACCTTCCTCTCATACCCCTCTTTCCTTTTTTCCATTCTTTTACTTTTTCTTACCTCATTTTGCTTTCAGGGGGCAAACCTATTCCCCCACTGCATGGATAGATTATAAGACAGTGGGAAGTAGGTTTCAGGGGGCTCACACACCTGTCAGTGGATGCTGGGATCTGCAGATAGTTTCTGAATCATAGCTCCACCCTCAATTAAATCTCAAAACTGCAAAAAGTACAGCCTCCATCCCACAGTACAACTTCAGAATTGAACAAAACCAGAGGATTCACATAAGGAAGAATAGGAGATTGAACAATAGAAGAAAAAGCTATCCCCTATCCCTGAACAGCAGAATTAAAGAAGGGGGGCGGGCAGGAAAATCTACACAAATGAAGAAAAGCCAAAAGAAGAATATGGGTCTCATACAGAACCCTGAAGGTCAGCCACTGAGAATACAGACTTCAGAATGCAAACAATGAAGAGCCCTCAGAATGACTGGTCTCAAACTACAAACCCAGATATCAAGACATTAATAGAGAGAATAAACAGAATTGAGGAGAGATAAGAGGAAAGAATAAAGGGTTGATAACTAAGATAACAGTAACAAAGAATACAGTGAATGAAATAAATAACAAACTGATAAGCTTGGAAGGCAGAATTAGCCAAACAAAGAAGAAATCTGAGAGCTTGAGGACCAAAATATGAACTAACCCAAACTGTCAAAAACATAGTAAGGAAGCTTAAAAGAACAGAGCAAAACCTTCAAGACAAGAGTGATTATTTCAAGAGTCTGAACCTAAGATTAATTGGATTTCCTGAGGTAGAAAGACAGAGACTACCCTGGAACAAACAATCCATGAAATTATCCAAGAAAACTTCCCTCATCTCATCAGTGATGTGACCATTCAAACATAAAAGATTCAGGGAACCCCTACAAGATGACAAGTGAGTAGACTAATTCCTAGACACATAGTAATTCACCTATGCAAAATGGGTATAAAAGAAACAATCCTAAAGGTAGCAAGAGAAATAGGTCAGACTGTCTACCGGGGAAGACCAATTCAAATAGCAGCAGACTTAGCTACAGAAACACTTCAGGCTAGGAGAGTTTGGAGCCCAATCTTCAAAGTTCTCAAAGATAAACAATTTCAACCAAGAAGTACCTACCCAGCAAAGCTAAACTTCATCAGGAATGGAGAATTAAAATCTTTCCCAGACATTCAATCCCTAAGAGCTTACGCTGCCTCTAGACCAGCTCTACAAGAAACATTTAAGAAAGGATAAAAAAGAATGACTATGCTCTTCACAATAATGCAGAAAAAAAGATTGAAAATACACATAAATCAACCCCCAAATCAAAAGAAAGACAACAAACAAACAGCAGCAACAAACTCTATAAGAACCTCATGAGAAAGATAAACTCTCACATTTCAATAATTAGCCTGAATGTGAATGGACTAAATGTACCACTGAAAAGACATAGAATGACAACAACATATCATAAGGTAACAATATATTGTCTCCAAGAGACTCATATCACTAGAAGGGACACTCACAGACTCAAAGTAAGAGGATGGAAAACAAAATTTGAGGTGAATGGAAAACAAATGAAAGCAGGAGTAATAACCTTAATAGCAGACAAAATACCCTTTAAGCTATCAAAAATTTAAAAAGTACAGAAGGTCACTACATAATGATAAAAGAAGGTTAAATTCATCAACAAAAAATATCCATCCTAAACATATATGCACTCACCATAGGAGCAACAACTTTCACAAAGCAGCTTCTAGGCAAACTTTAAAAAGATATTGACTCTAACACTATCATAGCTGGGGACTTAGACACCCCACTCACAATCTTAGACAGATCATCAAGAAAAAAACAAGCAGCAAGGAGATCCAGAACCTCAGTGTGATGCTTGACCACATGGACTTAATGATACCTATAAACACTCCACCCAACAATCACAGAATATACATTCTACTCATCACCACATGGAACATATTCTAAGATCAACAAATCCTGAGCCATAAATCAAGCATAAACAAATTTCACCAGATTGAAATTCTGCCATGCACCTTCTCAGACCACAGTGGAATAAAAATAAATATCAACACCAAAAAATTTCCGCAAAACCCTCAAAGACATGGACACTAAACAGCGTGATGCAAAGCCACTCCCGGGACAACATGGAAATCAATACAGGGATTAAAAATACCTGGAAACAAATGAAAATGAAGAAACAGCTTACCAAAACCTCTGAGATGCTATGAAATCAGTACTAAGAGGGGAATTAATATATCTATGAACACACATGAAGAAAATGGAAAGATCACAAGTAAACAATCTAAATAAAATCACTCAAGGGAGCTGGAAAAGCAAGACCACCAAAACCTTAACTTCAGTAGAAGTTAAAAGAGAAGCCCAAATACAAGTATAGAAGCCAAAAAGATAATACAAAAAATAATACAAAAAGATAATACAAAAAATAAACAAAACAAAAAACTGGTTCTTTGAATGGATAAACAAGATTGATGTACCACTAGTTAGACAGACCAAGAAAAAGAGAGAAAAAGCCCAAATAAACACAACCAGAAATGCATAAGATCAAGTTACAACTAACCCTGAAGAAATATAAAACATTATCACAGACTACTATGTACACTTATATGGAAACAAACTTGAAAACCTAAAGAAAATGTAACACTTTTGAACATTACACAATCTCCCCAAGTTGAAACAAGAAGAAATCGAGACCTAAAATATACCAATAACAATCCAGGAAATTGGCTATGTCATAAGAAAACTACCTACAAAAAAAAAAAAAAAGCCTTGGATCAGATGACTTTCCAGCAGAATTCTATAAACATACAAGGATGAACTGATACCAATCCCACTGAAAGTATTCCAGGCAGCTGAGAAAGGTGGAACTCTTCCCTAATCATTTTATGAAGCTAACATCACATTGATACCCAAACCAGGTAAAGATCTAACAAAAAAAAGAACTTCGGGTCAATATTCTTGATGAACATAGATGCTAAAATTCTCAACAAGATCCTAGCAAATCAGATTCACAATACATCTAAAAAAATCATCCACCATGACCAAGTAGGCTTTATCCCTGGGATGCAGGATTGGTTCAACATTCATAAGACCATAAATGTAATTAGATATATCATATATCATCAGATATAATGATTGCATCATTAGACACAGAAATAGCTTTTGATAAAATCCAGCATCCCTTCTGATAAAAACCCTCGAATACCTAGGCATAGATGGAACATACCTCAAAATAGTTAGAGCCATCTACAAGAAAATCACAGCCAGCATGCTGCTAAATGGACAGAAATTGGAAGCATTTCCCCCTAAAACAGGAACAAAATAAGGATACCCACTCTCACCTCTCCTTTTCAACATAGTTTTGGAAATCCTTGCTAGAGCAATCAGACAAGAGAAAGAAATCAGGGGTATTCAAAGAGGAAAAGAGGAAGTCAAGTAATCCCTCTTTGAAGACGACATGATGCTATACTTCGAAAACCCAAGAGAATCGGTCAAAAACCTCCTTGTACTGATACAGGACTTTGTTAAAGTCTCAGTGTATAAAATCAATGTGCAAAAGACAGTCGCATTTCTACATACTAACAATAAACAAATAGAAACCCACAAAAGAATCACAATCCCATTCATAATAGCCAGAAAAAATAAAAACCTTGTCATCTTCCTAACTAGAAATGTGAAAGACCTTTATAAAGAAAAATACAAAACTCTGCTCAAAGAAATAAAAGATGACACAAACAGATGGAAAAATATTCCATGTTTGTGTATTAGAAGAGTCAATATTTTTAAGATGTCCATCCTACCCAAGGCAATCTACAGATTTAATGCAATATCATTTAAATTACCAGCAGAATTCTTCTCAGATTGGAAATGAAAATACAGGAATTCACATGGAAACATAAACAACTATGAATTGCCAAAACATATATATATATTCAGCAAAAAAAAAAAAAAAAAAAAAAATTAGGAGGTATCACACTCCCAGACATTAAACTTTATAAAAGCTGCAATAGTAAAAGCAGCCTGTTATTGCTACAGGAACAGGCATATAGACCAATGGAACAGGATAGAGATTTCATAAGGAAAACCTCAATTTCTCAACCAGTTCATCTTCCACAAAATCTTCACCACCAACAGCTAGGGAGAAAAGAACTGGATAAAAATTCATGACCCAATCATTTGCTGCCTCCAGAAAACTCATCTCACCAGAAAGGATTCCCACAGACACAAAGTCAGAGAATGGAAAAAAAAAATTTCAGGTGAATGGTTCACAAAAGATGGCAGGAGTTGCAATCTTCATATCAGATAAAACAACCTTCCAGCTATAAAAAATTTAAAAAGATTCAGAATGACACTACATAATATAAAAGGTTCAATCCATCAACAAGAAATACTCATTCTAAACATATATGCATCCAACACAGGTGCACCAGCTTTTATAAAGCAACTACTAAGTAAACTAAAATAAGATATTGACTCTAACAGTATCATACCTAGAGACTTCAATACCCCACAAACAACCGTAGATGGATTATTGAAGTAAAAAAAGAAATTAACAGGGAGACGTAGAACCTCAACTTGACACTTGACCATTTAGACTTAGTAGATACCTACATACCACTCCACCCAGCAACCACAGAATATATATTCTACTCATCACTCTATGGAACTTACTCCAAGATTGAGCACATCATCAGCCATAAATCAGGCATAAACAAATTTCACAAGATTGAAATACTGCCATGCAACTTCTCAGACAAAAATGGAATGAAAATAAATATCACCACCAACAAAATTCCCTCAAACCTACAAAGACATGGATACTAAACAGTATGATGCTGAATGAATCCTGGATCAACACAGAAATCAAAACGGAAATTAAAAGATACCAAGAAACAAATGAAAATGAAGAAACAGCTTACCAAAACCCCTGGGATGCCATGAGATCAGTACTCAGAGGAGAATTAAAACTAACCACCAAACAAAAAATAATAATAATAAAAATAAAATGAAATAAATTTTAAAAGTCCTAGACCAGACAGATTTCCAGTGGAATCCTACAAAACATACAAGGAGGAGCTGACACTAATGCTATTGAAAGTATTCCAGGCAGTCTCCAATGGTTGTGGGTTATTGTTAAGCTGAAAGTATTCCAGGCAATCGACAAAGACAGAACTCTCCCTAAATCATTTTATTAAGCTAACATCACACTGATACCCAAACCAGGTAAAGATCCAACAAAAATAGAGAACTACAAGTCAATATTTCTTATGAACATAGATGCAAATATTCTCAACAAGATTCTAGCAAATTGGATCCAACAACACATCTCAAAAATCTTCCCTCATGACCAGGAGGGCTTTATCCCCAGGATGCAGGACTGGTTCAATGTCTGCAAGACCATAAATGTAATGAAATACTCCAACAGGTGCAAAAATAAGAGTCGCATGTTTATATCATTAGGTGCAGAAAGATCTTTCAATAAAATCCAGCATCCTTTGTGATAAAACTCTTGAACACCTAGGCATAAAGGGAACAAACCTCCAAATACTAAGAGCCATCTATGATAAACCCACAGCCAGCATATTGTTGAACCAATGGAAATGGAAGCATCTCCCCTAAAAACTAGAACGAGACAAGGCTACTCATTCTCATCCCTCTTATGCAACATAATTTTGGAAATCCTAGCTACAACTATCAGACAAGAGAAGGGAATCAGGAGTTTCCATATATGAAAAGAAAAATTCAAGATATTCCTCGTTGCTGATGATATGATCTTATACTTTGAAAACCTAAAAGAATCTGTCAAAAACCTCCTTGCACTGTTAAAGAATTTTGGCTCAGTCTCAGGGTATAAAATAAACATGGAAAATGCAGTCACATCCTAATACACCAACAACAAACAGGCAGAGAACCAAATTAATAGCACAATCCCATACACAATATGCAGGGAAATGAAATGCCTCAGCATCTTCCTAACCAGAGAAGAGAAATATCTTTACAATAAAAACTACAAAACGCTATTCAAATAAGTCAAAGATGACACAAATAAATGGAAAAATATCCCATGCTCATGGATTGGAAAAAACAACATTGTTAAGATGACCATCCTACTGAAGGCAATCCACAGATTCAATGCTATACCCATTAAATTACCAACATCATTCTTCTCAGCTGTGGAGAAAACAATAGAGGAATTCATATGGAAACATAAACAACCACGAATAGGCAAAACAATCCTTAGCAAAAGAAACAAAATGGGAGGTTTCACACTTCCAGACTTTAAACTTTATTATGAGGCTACAATTATCAAAACAGCCTGGTATTTGTAGAAGAACAAGCATATAGATCAATGGAAAGGATAGAGATTCCAGAAGCAGAATCTAAATTTTCAACCAACTCATCTTTGACAAAACCTCCACTACAAACGACTGGGTTAGAGGAGAACCTATTCAGTAAATGGTTCTGGGAAAACTGGCTGACGACATGCAGAAGCATGAAACAGGATCCCTACATACCACCAGACACAAAAATCAACTCCAAATGTATCAAAGACCTAAATGTAAAACCTTAAACTTTAAGAATATTATGAAATTTAGGAGACATACTTACAGAAGTTGGAATAGGCAGCCAATTCCTGATCAAAACCCCAAAATCCCATGCCTTAAGAGATAAGATAGACAAATGAGGTCTCATCAAACTGAAAAGTTTCTGCAAAACATAAGAAACCAACAAGAGTGCAGAGTGACAGCTTACAGAATGGGGAAAAAATATCACCAACTGCTTATCTGACAAAGGCCTAACATCCATGATCTACAAGGAACTCAAATGTGCCAAAAGGAAAAAACAAACAAACAAACAAACAAACAAAAACAGCATCATTTAAAAGTGAGCAAAAGACATGAATAGACACTTCTCAGAAGAAGACATATGACCAGCCACATACACATGAAAACATGCTCACTCTCACTTATCATGGGAGAAATGCAAATCAAAGTCACATTGAATGACTATCATTAATAAAACAAAAAACAACAGATGCTGGCAAGGATGCAGAGAAAGAGGTTGCTTCTACACTTTAAAGTAGTTCAACCTCTATGGAAATCAGTGGTGCAGTTCCTGAAAGAAGTGGAAATTGGCCTTCCATACCATCCAGCAATCCGTCTTCTGGGAGAAAAACCTGGGGAACTTAAATCACTCTACAAAAAAGATGCCTGCACATACATGTTTACTGGAGCATATTTACAGTAGCAAAAATGGAACCATCTATGCTCTCCATCGAAAGTGGACAGGATAAAAAAAATTGGTACATATACACAATGAAATATTACACAGCCATAAAAAGAACAAAATTATGGACTTCACAGTAACTTGGATGGATTTAGAATCTATAATTATCAGTGATTTATCACAGAAATGAATAACTGAGTACTCATAAGTGGACCCTGAACATTTACCATAATACTATAAGACAGGAATTGGCAGAAACTAGAATGTGCCAGGGGAATGAAGGAGGCATATAACATTAATAAGTGTGCCTTATCTCAAACCAGGCAAAGTAGGGACCAAAGGTAGGTCCAAACTTTACCTGTACGATGACCACTTGTATACCTAATCCTGAATTGTACCTCACATCTTTAAAATCAAATAAATTTTTTAAAAAATGAAATTCCTCAAAAATTTAACACCATAATTACATATATTGAAGCAAAATGGAAATATAACTTCTTTATATTTACTATGAAACATTAAAACCAGCAAGAAGAATAATTATTCTAGAACATATTTATATACATTAATTAGTGTATTAAACATAATCATCCATGGTTCTTTTCTGAAAAATGTATTTCTTTCAATGTTTTATTAATTATTTAAATAAAATAACTTGCAAGTTTTTTTTAAAAAAATAATTCAAGAATAGCAAATAACTGATTTATGTTAATCAAGTCATTGGTATATATTTGATGCCACATTTAAGCTGTATTATTTCGCATGGGAACCATCTGAGCTAAGTATTATTATTAGTCTCATTCTATAGATGAGGAATCTGAGACTGGGAGATGTTTAGTGACTGACCCAAGAGGCAGTCAGGTCCTAGGGAAAAAATAAAAAACTACAACACTATCCTGCAATGCCCTCTAAAGAATGCAGTTACATTATTGGTTATTTTCAGGGAAAAAAAACCACTGTGAGGGTGTTGTAACAAAAAAAATACAATATATATGTATACAAGAAACATGAATATGAACAAACATACACTTAACTCTAGTCATATATATTAATAAACATATAAAGTTGCATGTTGTGTTTGCCCAATCATTTGGCTGATTGCATGCCTTACAGAAGGTTTGAGGAAGAATTTTAGCTGTGAGTTAATTAGAAATTTGAGTTGGACAGTTGACTATCCATTAATTCACTATTTTAGTAATTTACAATATATTTATTAAGAAATTATCAACTGGAAGACCTCATAATAGTTGGATGAATTAGACATGAATAATGATCAGGAAATCTCAGCATGTATTTGGAACAATAGTCACATAAACAGTTAAAATACTGTAAGAAGCCTGGGAAAGTGTTAAAATATAGAGAGTGAAATAGGCTACAGAATGAGTCTGTATTATTTCTGGGGGTGCTGGGGAATCTTTATGGAAAGTGTGTGGTAGACTATTTGGAGGAACTTTCTTAAAACTCGTTCCACACTTCTTAAAGTTGGAAAGATTAGAAAGCTAAAAACAAAGCAATGCAGTCTCCTTTGAGCCAACTTTCTGGATGTAGCTTAGATCACTGTATGTATTGTGTTATGTGTATCAGACTTGTAAGAATGAAATAAGTCAAAGCCCATCTTGCTATTGCTGGTTCTAAGAAGTAAAACATTTAGAAATATTGGAAGTGGCACGACTTAATATGCTTGTGCCTAATCATCAGTTTTGTGAGTGTGAAAAGCTTAAAGTCTTAATTATAGGAGCATTTCTCTGACCCAGAATTGTAGAAATGATTGGGTGTCTTTGAATTTAATAGGTCAAAACCTTTCTCCATGCCCCCAGCAACATGCATACTTCAGTTAGTTTAGCACATATAATTGTATATATATGAGATGTACTTTCAGCTTGAGATATCTACTGTGATTTGTTTTCCTCTCAAAATTCTGGAAAATGCAGTATGTAAGTTGTTTTTTGTAGAAATTCACTAGGCCAAAAAAGGTAAAATAGTTAAGAATTAACATTCTCTGCTCCTCCTTACCAGTAGTTAGGTATAAAAGTAAAAAGAGTACACGATTTTAAGCACTATATAAGTTTTGCAGGTTGGAATGCAGAGTGGTTAGATGAACATCCCAGACGCACTATGATTGCAAACTTAAGCAGTGGTCATAAATCTAGAAGTTCTATGTGCTATACAAAGAAATTTTGGTATATTTAAGCAATAAGCCCAGAGGCAAATGGTATTTTCATTGAGAATATATGTCTCATGTAGAAAGTTTTGAAGAATAAAGTTATTGATAAATCAGAAATATTTTCACAGACACAACTTCTAGGAGTGGCAAACCCATTCCTTAGCAAATTGTAAGTCCATAACATCTGTGATTATAGTATCATTTGCCTCAAAATCATGTCTTTCTTTTCTGATCCCTTAAAAAAAAAGTGTTTCTAATTTCTTTTATCTTCCAGTGCTGTAATGCAATTTCTAATATTGTAATTCTGTATTAGTACTACGATACTATAGTGCTGTAAGGAACTAAAACTTAATCTTCCTCATCATTTACTTATTCTAAAAATATATATTGAATACATCTATGTAGCATGGATTTTGTTAGGTGTAGAAGACAGGTAATTGAGACAGATAGCATTCCTGACCTCATGGACCTTCTTATTACTACATAAAAGTGTCTATAAAAATGTAGTTGGATGCCGGGTTCGGTGGCTCAGCCTGTAATCCTGCCCCTTTGGGAGGCTGAGGTGAGTGGATTGTCTGAGCCCGCGTGTTCGAGACCCGCCTGGGCAGAGAGATCTCATCTCTACAATAAATCAAAAAAATCAGCCGGGCGTGGTAGTGCATGCCTGTAATTCCGGCTACTTGGAAGGCTGAGGCAGAAGGATCGCTGGAGCCCAGCAGGTCAATGCTGCGGTGGCCGGGAGCGGCCACTGCATTCCAGTCTGGGCGACAGAGTGAGACTCCTCCAACTCAAACAAAGAAACAAAACGTAGTTGGATAAATGAATAATTATAAAGACTAAAAACTTAAATGCCACACAATTACACTTAGGATATGATAAAAGATTTTGATATTGGTCATGTGATTTGGGTTTAGGATGAAATATTCCTAAGACTTCCCTAAGGAAGAGACAATTCAGCTAACTCATCAAAGGAAATGTAATCAACATACAAGATAGAGGGAAACAGTTTTAGGTAGAAGAAATAGCAAGTGCAAAGACTCTCAGATAAGGGAGTACTCAGCTTTCATATTAACTGAGCAATCATGGTGATTAGAATATAGAAATTGAGGGAAAGCAAGCATGGGATGAAGGTAGAAGAACAAGTAGAAATGTGTACGCTGCTTTTCATTTTATTATAAATTCACTGATAGTGTTCTGAAAATTTTGTGAACCATGAGAATTCAGTGATTAAAGTTATTGAAAAATATAACTCATAATTTTGAGAATGAATTGGGTGGAATTGATGAGAATGGAAACATCCGATGCAAAACAGGGAGATAATTTAAGAAGATACTGCAATAATACAAATGAAATCGATCCCAGCAGCTCAAACTGCTGTTCAAAAAAGAGAGAAGAAATTTGTTAGAGTTACATATTGATAAGAATAAATTGACAAGGCTACAAGTTAGAATGTGGATAGTGACAGAAAGTAGTATTGAAGCAGTTTTCCGGAGTAAGGAGGAATAGATTTACAAAATAACCAAATACTAAACTGGGTTACATGATCTTGAGCAGACGTGAATATAATTGGTTAAGAAAAGTAAGTTTGGAATTCTTAAGATAGATTTGCCCTGGAGATATGCATTCTGGAGCCTCAGAATCTGCATGGGATATAAAGCCATGGGAGTGAATGTATTTGCCCAGGGAGAGAATTTAGCAGAAGTAGGGGGACATAAGTTTAAAAGCACAGGAAATTCAAATTTAATTGCCAGGTGTATGAAGACAAGGAGCTGGCAAAGGGGACTGGAAATGAGTAATCAGAGAGAAAAGTAATAGTAGAATGTCATGGAAGGCAAATAATTAGAAAACTTCAAGAATAGAGTAATGGGCAATAAGAAAAAAGGGCAGAATAGTGACCAGAGGATATAGCAATATGTAGATATTCAATTCAGGTTACATTTTGTTGCTTAGCAGTTTTATAATCAAAATCTTTCCCAGGGCATGATAGAACAGGAATAAGATTACAGAAATAATATGATTTAGTTTTTTAAAAAAGTTAAGAAACAGAGACAGCTACTCAATGCACAATCTTCCTTATTTTGTTATTTTTATTTTCATACTTAAATATTTTTAAAGTTGTTTTATTGTTTGTTAAATAGGAAAATGTACTCTTTCAAGTCACATAGTGTCATTTATATTATGACCATTGAGACATTGGTAGAATTACTGGAACTACTAGCCTAAAGACCTGAAAATGGCAACTTATTTCTCTATCTATCCTAATAATCATTAGTGAAAGAAAAGAGTCCATTACATGATGATTACTAACAGAGAACTGGCTTCTCATTTGCATACTTATAAATAAATTAATTTCACAAGTAAAACAAAAATAAATTAACAAAAAAAATTATAAACCAAACCTAATCCTTACTCATACCTCACATCTTTATAATAAAATAATGTTAAAAAATACATATAGAAATACGTAAGCCTCAACAATTGAGGGCTCTGAACTTTATTATTTTAATCCAAAAGTTACTCAGATTAAGACATTACCTAATGAATTTTAACATAATGTATAAATAAATTGTAAAACATAATGTGTTTATTTTAAATTAACCCACTTCAATAATGTCAGAAGGAGATAGAATAAAATGATTTCTTCAAGGACTGAACCTGTTTACTCCCTGAGATCATCTCTCTTGGCCACAAATCAATAATACTTTCTTTCATTCATCAGTGATCATAAAGCTTTTCAATAATTCTAATTTTAAAGAATGATTACAGCAAGTACATAGTCATTGATTGCTTAAAGGTTGCAGCCAAAATGAACGAAAAGGTAATTTTATTTTTAATGAATGAGCTCTTTTGAAAAGTCAAGCATTTCCTTTTACAAAACTTTATATAATAAGGTCATATATTTGATTTTGTATGAGTTTGCACTATACATTTTGTGTGTGTGTGTGTGTGTGTGTGAGTGTGTGTGATTTCAGCACTAAATTATATTGCTCTAGAGTTGGGAATTTATTCTGCTTACTTGAAATTCTGTTTAAAAGTATTTATTTAAAGTTCTGAAATGGGTTTAAATGGGTTAATGATTCATTTAATGGATTATTTAATGGTGCATTTTTAATGCTATTAAAAACATGTCCACAGATTTTTTTATATTTCTCACTTCAAGAAGTAGAGGTTAATACTCTTCCCATTGAGTATGGACTAAGTTTAATGACTCTTCTAAGAAACAAAACACTACAGTATTGGAATGCAACTTCTGAGACAAGGTCATAAAGACTGGCTTTAATCTCACCTGAACGCTCTTGTTCCTAAAAGGTGTATTCTTTCTCTCGTTCTCTATCTCTCTCTCTCTCGTCTCTCTCATCTCTTTCTGATACTAACCACCATGTAAATAATTCCAAACTATCTTTATTAGAAAGGTAATATGAAGAGGTGAGACACCCTGTGACAGCCAGCTATATGGTTGAACATTCTTAGAAGTGAACTGAGAAAGAATAAACGACTGAATTTGCATAAACATCAAATTCATATGTCTAAATCCTAACTTCCTAATGTGCTGGTATTAGGAATGGGAACTTTGATAGATGATTAGGTTTGTTTTCATGAGTGGGATTAGTGCCCTTTAAAAGCCTCCTTTCTTCTATTGTGAGAACACAATGAGAAGGCAATAATCTATGAACTAAGAAGTGGGCCCTGACCAGAAACCCAAATCTGCCAGTGCTTTGCTCTTGACCTTTCCAGACCACTGAACTATGAGAAATAAATTTCTGTTGTTTATAGGCTACCCAATCTATGATATTCTAACCCTCCAAACAAACTGAGACATGGAACTGCCAGCCATAATTGAAGACTTAAGAGGATGTAAATGGGCCAACAATGTAACTGCAACCTTGACTTAGGAAAGTCCTTGAGTCAGAACCACTTATGTGAATTATTCCATTTTTCTGACCTTCATAAACTGTGCGATAAATATTTGTTATTTTAAATCATTACATTTTAGGATAATTTTTTACAATATATGGTCATATGTAAAACTTGAATACAGAGAACATTGAATTGCAATAATATTTACCATTGATTGTGAAAACTCTCCTAAAATTTTCTACTATAAATCTAATGATACAGCTGTCTGAGATCATCTTTTAGGTCTACTGTGGAGTGCACTAATAATCAGTGATCATCAGTCCAAAAGATGCCTGAATTGATTTTACTATTTGAGTCTTGAGTAAAACAAGATGCTTACCATATATATGATATTATGTTATACTCGTAGGCATTTTAAAACTATAGTTCTAATATTAGGAGTATAGAAGTAATTTACATAATATATTTCAAAATGTCCTTTCTTTCGTGAAAATCAAGTTCACTTTATCTCTTAACATCATATTTCTAGAAGAATGGGAATTAATGTCAATAAAAGATGTGGAAATAAATATTATAGTACAAGTGTCTTGCAGAAAGGGAAAAATAACTAGCTTTGAGAGAAAAAAAGTAAAATGCATGAAAAAAAGTAAGAAGTCATACATCAGAGCCATTGCCTTAAGTGGTAGAAAAATAAATAAACAAATAAAAAACAGGTTGTAAAGAAAGCAAGGCTTGTGTTTTTCTTCTCTTCTAGGAAAATAGCGAGGAGCCAACCTCACATGGTGTTGAAAACTCACTTGGAATCATCAGGGCAGAATAGAAATAATTGCATCTTGACATGAGGCAGCTTAGCCCTAATTTAAAATAAGGCTAAAAGACCAGATGCCTACCAAAATATTTTTTGAATTAAACATTTAAAGTAAAATGAATTATCTTTTACTTTAGGCTAAAACGGTCATTGAAAGGTTTTAATACTTAAGGTGAATGACAGATTTTAATTTTATAAATATTAGCCTTGCTACAGCATGAAATTTAGAATGGAAGCGTTCAACAGAGAAATAGGAGGTGAGTTGAGTTATGAAGTTAGTGAAGAAGAAATGCAGCTTTGTCAAGAATAATGAGTAGAGAAGATGATGAATTCACATATTTGTATAATATTTAGGAAGAAAACTCAGCAGACAATGAGGGTAGATTGAATATGGAATATGAGAAAGAGGGACAGGTATCAGAATTAATCCCTAGGATACTGATTTGCAGAAAGAGATGGATATGGTACTACTTGGTGGACTAAGGAACCGTGAAAAGTAAACTTACTAAAATGGGAACATCAATTAATTATGTACAGGTCAATTTAAGATGACTTGAAAATTTCCAAGGAAAGCAGTCACAAAGGAAGTTTAAGAAAAGATACCTAAATTATAAAAATAAATTATGGCAAAGAGAGATTTAATTTTGTGAGTCACATGGTATACGTTAGCAGTGAAGCTTTGGTGTGTATATGAAATGGCCTGCTTGGTACATCAAGTGACAAGAGAAAGAATGAAAAAGTGATTATGAGCATTTAATGACTGTGCATAGGAGAATGAATCTGAGTAGTAGGGAAACATAGTGAAGATGACATCTTAGAAGCAAAAAAAAAGTTTTATGTTGGAATTAGTGTTCAATACTGATGGATGTTGGCAAAAAGTTCAAATAAGAAAATGAAAAGAAGACAAGGCCGGGCTCGGTGGCTCAGCCTGCAATCCCAGCACTTTGGGAGGACTAGGTGAGTGGACTGCCTGAGCTCGCGGGTTCGAGACCCGCCTGGGCAACTTGACGAGACCTCATCTCTACAATAATTAAAAAATTAGCCGGGCGTGGTAGCATGCCCCTGTAGTTCCAGCTTCTTGGAAGGCTGCACTGCACTCCAGTCTGAGTGACAGAGTGAAACTCCAACTCAAAAAAAAAAGAAAACAAGACAAAAATCTCCTCCACCCTAAAAAGTTCATTTGTTTTAAAAAACATTAGTAACTTTAACAAGATTTGTCATGCTGGCATGATTCTTATGGAAACTAGATTGATATGAAACTACGTAAGAATGGATTTGTGGAAATGCAATTAGTGTAAAGAGCTCTTTGTTAAGTTTGGTTGTTGAAACAAGATGAGAGAGGAATACTGTGAAAGTTTTGTCTTTTAATAGGATCCTCTTAAGCATGCTTAAAAGCAGATGGTGTGTATCTATGTCAGAGGAAGAAGTTAATCATCTACCATAGATAAGAAACAATAGACTGCAGGCTTTCTGATAAAGGCAGTAGGAAAAGGGATCCAATTAGGAAGACAATTCAGGTACCTGAGTTAGCAAGGGCACTGTCAGACAACATCGAAGTTCTCTGTACACTTTCTATTCATAGATTTATGGTGATTCCAATATGTCCTATTTTGTTCTCCCAGAGTTAAGTTGTTGGAGGCAAGTTAGAGCATTCACAGGAGTGTATTTGAAAGCATTGACAAATAAAGAAAGTGGGTAAGCGATTAAAGAAAGAAGGAGACAGATTGCTTGGAGGACAGTAAAAATATAAATGACTCTGAAGTTGAAATGAAGCTGAAGAACAAATTTAGGAGGTGAACTGACATACTGGAATGAAAGACATAGAATGCAAAGAGGAGAAATCTTTAATCTAATAGTCGCTTGAAATGAAAAGCGGAAATGTATGACTGGCCAACATTAGTAAAAGAGAAGCTCCATAGATTTGACACAGTGTAGAACCTAAAAGACTAAGATTTTGCATGGGTCATTATCACTGACCTTGAGACCTACCACAGGTTGAAAAAACTTGACATGTAGAATAAGTCCTAGAGACAGGGGCTAGAGTTTCCTATGAAGTGGAGGAATTGACACAGATATTCTATTGCAGAAATAAGGGTAAGGCACTGATAATAGTTGACAGTCCCAAACTTTCAAGATTTTTCCTTTTGCATTTTGTGTTTCTTTGTGTTCTTATTTGTGTTTAAAGGGGTTTTGGGAAATAATTATATGAAAATAAAAAAAATAGCAACAATAATGAAGGACAGAGGGCATCAACTCTGTTTCCTAAATTGAGGTATACTATGCCATTGGTGACTTCGTGCTTGAGCAAGAACACTGCCAATCCCTGGTGGTAGAGAAAACGCCTGGACCAAGTTTCACAGCATACAGGAATTCTCTAATTAGGCAATAATAGCATCAGGAAGCACACCGAGAATTAAGGAAACTGGGGTTTATGAGTAACCAGGTGTTGGTATACAGTAAATTTAAGTAGCTGGGGAGAACTCACTGTTTGGGCCACGATGAATGAAAATAGATAAGAAAAAGATACTGAGCAGTGTAAGAATAATTGAACATTTGCATTGTGAAGCTACAGAGATAAATGAGAAAAAATACAAGAATCATCTGGGTTGGCTTTTCATTTGGTAATTAGACAGTTGGAGAGAAAAATATTCAATTGCTTGAAACGACAGTCTGTCTTAAGGAATGCAAGACAGGAGAATATTTTGGCAGAACTGTATTTTAACTTTATAAATCAAAATAGGTATGATCAGGATCAGCCCTTATAAAATATTTATTTTCGTACAAAGGCAGGTGCTCATTAGCTTTTCAGACAAATGTCAACTACATAAAGAGATTACAGCATGTTGTTGCTTTACCTTAACTGTAATTCTCAAACACAGGTACTTACATTTCCATGGAAATTTAATGAGGAAAGAGTTTTAAAGAAAAATGTAGGCATGAAGGACAGAGAAAGAAGAGGAAAATCTAAAGTCACATTTTGGGCATTAAAACGTTGAGGAATTTAAATAAATAAATAAATAAAGTGAACCAAATATAGATAGCTAGATGTCATGACTAAGAAAATCACTGAGCAAAGACTGGGCAAGATATTTATAATCTCTGGATTATATTAGTATGCCTTGATTTAGTAACTATTTTGTTTTCTCTGTTTCCAAACAATATTATAAACTTTCATTACAATTTACAAGAGTGTTGGAGTTGGGAATTTTTAAAGAAATATGGTGTGTTTGTGTAGTGTGACATGTAAATAACCCTGAAACTGTTGTTTTAACACAAATCATAGACTTCTATTCATCAGGGTACATGTCATCTCCTCTGAAGATTTCCCTAGCATCTTTCAAGCTGAATTGATTCCCCGGTTCTCTTGTTAATTCGCAAGACTGATAAACATAACTTTTAGAGTTAAAATAAATCATTGGAGAGGATATTTGTTGATTGATAAAGCCTAAGTAACAAATTCTATTTCTACTCAGAGATTAAATCCTACAGTTCAATGCAAATGAAAACTGATCTTGTGTTCTCTTTTTGACATTCTATAGATCAAGTTGAAAAGAGTAACTTAAGACTCCACTTCTGTCAATCCAAGACATTATTCCAATTAATCATCTTCTCTGACTCTAATCACCTCCAATGCCATTCTTGCTGTTTCATGATCAGCATTCTTTAAAATATCCACACAACACCTTGGAGATGATTAACTTCACCCTTCTATTTTTGCAGTTGACAAATAAGGAAGGGAAACCATACTAAACAAACGAAGCAATTATCAACTAATCTAAAGGAACATCAATTTTCTAGTAGCTCAACACACCAAAAAATACAGTGCTCTGTTGTAATACATTTCCCAACACTTATTTTGCAACATCAACCCTAACTTTTGTCTGAAACGGGACGCGAGTTATCTACATACACTTGTACTCTGATTATACCTCTTGCCATTGTGATTCTCAATTTACCCAGTGAGAGAAATGAAGTTGATTTGGCATATCCTGGGGATAGTTTGCAAATAATCATTTAATAACAGATTATACATTGTTGGGGAAATATAATTAAAAACAAGTTCTCCTACCAACCCAGAAAAGCTCTTTACAAACTAAGAAGAGAAAGAAAACAGTTGAATTATTGAATAAGCCTTAAATAAGAATGTAATGTGCATCATAGGTGATTCTATTCAGAGATTGAAAAAATAGAAAGAAATCTCACTCTTTTATATAACCAAGCAGATATAACTCATTTCTTGCATATTCTTAAGATAAGCGATGACTAATCCCCAAATAGAGGGATTGGCAGTGCTGGGACTCAGAATCTGATATACCAAACTATGACACTTTGACATACTGAACTCAAGCAGCAGCCTCAACTTCTTTCTAATCATCTGTAACCCTCCCCCACTTGTCTCTCAATCCTCTGTCCCAAAACACAGAATGAGGTTGTTCTCTGACGTTATCTGAACAAAGAAGAAAGTAATGACCTCTGGTCCTTTTCCTCAGTGTTATTAACTTAACTCATATATGTGTTCGAGTCTGTCAATACACATGGACAGAAAGACTTTCGTTACAAATAATTATATGCTCTGAGGGCCCAATAGATTTTGTTGTTTAGTCATTGTATATTCTTCAAATTCATTTATTTTCCCCAAATCATTTATCATTTACTATTCTCCAAATTGTTACATTCTCCATCTCCTCTCCTTTTTGAAGAAGGGCTTAGAAGCATCCGCATCCTATTGAGTTACTGGATAATCATTTTCCTGCAAACCACTTCCCTACTCCTGTTATGCACATTAAAATAAAATGTTTATATGCCTTTCTTTGGTTAATCAACATTTTATCGCTTGATTTTTAGCATAAGCAAAGGGCAAAGAAGAAATTTTCCATTGTCCCTTACAACAACACTATTTGCCATATATTGTTCATCAAAATTCACTTGGTAATTGGGATGGCCATTTGTGTTAGCTACTTGACTTTAGCCAAAGGAAAAACAAATTTCTCATATCTTTATTTTAGGAGAAAGTTTTAGAACTCAGAGGAGATACTCCACAGAAGGCAAGCTTCTATTCTCCCACAGAAACTGGGAAATAGGGACATTAGCACCTTTGATATTTTCATTTCAAATATGTGTCCCAAGTATTTAAGAAAGGTATCACTGGGTTGTAAAGTGGGTAAGAATATTATTTAGACTTTTAAAAAATTACATATGTCTCAGAGAGACAGAAAAGTAGTTGACAATTACAAATTATCTAAAGTAAATGTTTTAAGTAAGAGAAATGCATGCTTTTTCTCTTTTCAACAAGGAGGATTAAATTTGATTATTAATTTGTGTTTACCCTTAATATTATTATATATGTATGTGTGTGTGTATATTCTTTACCTATATAATAGAAAAAGTTTCCAAAAATTATATATTTTAGTGCTTTAGTTTTCAATTACAAGTAAAAATTTATATATATTAATGGTGTACAATATTATATTTTGATATATGTATACATTGTAGAAAGGTTTAATCGAGCTTTTTGACATATGCATAGCCTTATTCTTTATTTGTGGAGAGGACATAAAACCTATTTTCTTAGCAATTTTCAAGTGTGCAATATATTGTCATTGACTATAGTCACCATGATATACAATGAAATTCTGTGTCAATGCTCAATTTTACGAATGGTCAGAAAAATGAGATTTTATCCATAGCTACATAGCAGAAAAACTAGAGTTCTAAATTTCCCTTCGTCCATCCCAGTCAGAGTTTTAGTGGTTTCAAATCTAATAAAGTAGATTCAATATTGACAAAAATTACAAAATAATTTTAAGCTATAGATTGGTTATCTTTATTTTAAAATTTCCTCCCTTTATCAAATTTTGACACAAGAAGGATACTTTTTTTAACTTTTCAATTTTTTAAAAAAATTGACAAATTTTATTCAGTAGGTTGTTTTAAAATATGTATACATTGTAGGATGGCAAAACAGAACTAACAAATACATTATTTCTCAAACTTATGTTTTTATGGTGAAAACATTTTAAATCTATGCAGAAATTTTCAAGAATATCATCTATTGCTATTAACTATATTCATTATCTTATACAATACAGTTCTTGAACTTATTTCTCTTATCTAACCAAAATTTTGTATCCTTTGACCAACATCTCCCAACCCCCTTCCACCACCAAACCCTTGATAACTACTATTTCTGCTTCTATGGGTTTAACTTTTTTAGATTCACATATAAGTAAAATCATGGGACATTTGTCTTTCTGTGTCTGACATCTTTCTTTTTTTTAAGATTAGAAAATTTAGTTTATTTAGAAAGTAAATTGGAAACACAGAGGATGAAAAAGAGGAGATTCACCTCCCCAAGGTAGGGGAGGTGGTCAAAGACAGGAAACATGGCCCAGCCATATCTCAAAGGACACATGGCCACACTATAGCTTAGCAAGGCTTGGCCTGGCTTATTTCACTTAACATAATGTATTCCAGATTTATTCATGTTTTTGCAAATGACATGTGCTTTTATTTTATCACCAAATAAAAACACAGGTCAATTCATATCAGTGTTTTTCAAAAATATTTTACTTTTTATTCAAAATTAATTATATTATAAAAAGTATATATATAAGTATGTAACTTTGAAAAAAATAATTTTGTGGAACCTCATTGTACTTTCTACAAATTTTGAAAAAAGTTAATTTTTACTCTGTGAGAGAACAATAAATTGCAAATAGACACTAAAAATATATATTGACTCTTGTTGAAAGATTACACTTGTCATTGCTCAGACAATCTTGAAGACTTACATAGCCATAATCCAGCTAAATGCTAGGATTTAAAATTATAAGAAGCAGTTCGTGAATAAGCATTTATAACTGCATAATAATTATTTCAAAATATAAATATATTTTAGATAAATGTAATTCTTCACTATATAAGTAACTTCATGTTCTAACTTTAAGTCTATATTTTCTAAATATATGTTAACCTATAATACATGAAAAATGCAGGGAAAAGTTTATAAATTTGCCCTGACTGAACCATGGTATAACTTAACTACCTGAAGCATCAGAAAATTATGTCTAATAAAAGTTAACCAAATCTATTATTCCATAAGCAAATATTATCACTGACAATCAAAAATAGTAAATTCTTCAAGCAAAATAGATTTTTTCTCTTTTACAAAAGAAAAAAGCATATGGCATCTTTATCCACATTCCTAAAATTTGACTGTTGCTCCATTCAGAAAAAATTTAAAAAAGACTGTTTCTCGTGTCCTGGAAGATAAAAGCCAAAATCCGTTTCCAATTTATTGCCAAAGAATGGAAAATAAACTAAAATCTGAGCCAGAGTTTTCACAGCCAAAATGTTGACTTCAAAGCAGCTCAGTGCTTTTATTCAAAGGCAAAAAAAAAAAAAAAAGGCAAAGCTAGTGAACTGGAAGCAGAGCATTTTTCATTCCATTCCATTCCAGCCACTCAACCTGGAAAGAAGGGGACTTTTCAGAGGAGTGGGAAAGTGAGAAGGCATAAAACCACAGAAAACAATGAATTTTATGGAAACTCTCTTTTCCACCTTGATAAATTACAATCAGAAGCTTTCAGGTGCACTACTTACAAGCTTTTCTGAAAACCAGAAACAGTTTGAAAATTAGATTTAAGCTGGGCTGGGTGGCTCAGCCCAACTCAAAAAAAAAAAAAAAAAGAAAAGAAAATTAGATTTAAGCCGGGCTCGGAAGCTCAGCCTGTAATCCCAGAGCTTTGGGAGGCCAAGGTGAGTGGATTGCCTGAGCCCACGGGTTCGAGACCCTCCTGCGCAACTTGGCAAGATCTCATCTCTACAATAAATCAAAAATTAGCCGGGTGTGGTTGTGCACACTTGTCGTTCCAGCTACTTGGAAGGCTGAGGAGGAAGGATCACTGGAGCCCATCAGGTCAAGGCTGTAGTGGCCAGGAGAGCGCCACTGCACTCCAGTCTGGGTGACAGAGTGAGACTCCAACTCAAAGAAAAAAAAAAAGAAAATTAGATGTAAAAGAAGGAAACCAATAGGAACTTTCTCCCATGTAAAATTACACAAGTACTTTAAAAAGCATTATTGACAATATATGTCATTACATAGTAAAAGTATCTGCTTTACATATTGTAGTAAAAAGATTTCTAAATCACCTTTTGGTTTCTTTAATTTGTTGTATTATAATTGTAGCCTACATGTGCATTTCTGAAGTCGATGGTATGTTCATACAATAAGATAGTCCACATGGCTTTTGTATGGTGCAGGGTTAAAAAACATGGGCTTTGAAACTAGATTTATTTGAAATCATTCAATTTCCTGTCAGTTTCTGAAGATAATATCCAACTCATGCTATTTTAAGTACAGTATTAGTATGTTATTTTTATAGTATTAAATAGGATAACTCATTATCAAGATAGTTAAGAATATAAAGATAATCAAATAATACATGTAAAACACTAAACACAATGACAGATATATAGTAGGTACCAAAAACAATGTCCTCAGTGGGGTATAGGAGCTGAGGCATAATTATTTCAACCTTCATTTTTCAGTTTGACAGCTTAGAATGGCATCTGACACTTAAGCAAAAGAAATATTGAAAAGTCCTAGGTATAAATAAGCCATTTATCAAAAGAATTTGTTTATCCTTCTGCTGTTAATCATTGACTAACAGTTAAAGACTTCTTACAAAGATACACAATCTACCATCACAGTAGCAGAAACATCACCTAGGACTTATGATAAAAAGTTAAGAGAACCAGGTCAAGTTAAGCAATCTGGATTTCTCCATATCCATACAAGTTTTTTTTTCCCTTTATTTTACTTTAAAGATGTGGGGTACAAGTCAGAATTAGGTACATAAGTAGTCTACTTACAGGTGAAGTTTGACTGTCCCAGAATTAGGTACATAAGTAGTCTACTTACAGGTGAAGTTTGAGCGTCCCAATGGTCCTCACTTCCCCTGGTTTAGGATCTGGTTCTTCAATGATATTATGTGTCTGCCCTCCCTCCCTTCCCTATGAAAGTTTTATATATAAAATATATATAATATGTCCAAAATAAAGAAAAATCATTTAGGAGAGAAAAGAAAAAAGAAAAAAAGCAGGTGGGGTAAATGTAATTATAGAAAAAGAAGGAGAATTATTATTTCTAACTAGGCAGTACTTGTACAAGAACTTTATGATGTAGTTATTCTAAAACATCTTCTGTTCCTATTAAGTGTGCTGTGTCATATATAAAATTTAGGTGTTCATAAAACTATGGGTGGTAGTATCTTCTCAATCCCTCCTTCAAGTGATTCATTACCTAGTTGCTTCTGAGTTTTAGAACATGTGATCCCTAAATCTATTAGCTTTACCCTCAAACATGCTTAAATTAAATATAAAATAAATGGTCAACAAAATTCTTATATTTTCGTGCTCTCCTACCATATAAATTCAGAAATCTGCAAAAAATAAGTTTGTCATCAAGCCGTATATTCTTGACTCTTAAAATGTGTCAATCAGAAAGCAAACAACTATTGCTGCCCACTTTTATTAACCTCATGTTAAGTTCAGGATTTAACAGAATAATTACCACCACCACGTCTAAAGATCACTCTGTCACCACTGTATTTTATGTGTTCTAATAAATCATGTTAATGTTCTTAAGATTGTATCTCCCTTAGCTCATGTACTTCTACCGGTTTCTAAAAGCTAACCTAAAGTTGTTGGAGAAGGTGATTCAATTTGTGAGCAAATTTCTTTTTGGCACTTGTAGCCACCGTGAGACTCACAGAATGATAGAGTATTATGACTGTTCTATCAGTGACAGCCATGCATCTGTTTACTAAAGAGCAGGATTTCAGCTAAAGTTCTCCAGATTAGCCACCCTCTGGAGCTGTGACCTTTTGATGATAAATGTGTCACTAATACAAAATTTTACCAAGTTATAAAATAAGTATTTTCCTAAACTTGAGGACGAAGATTGTTTTATACTATTTCTGAAATATATTTTAATATTAAAATATGATGAATGAGAATAGCGAAAAATAATACAACCTAATGTGATGGAGCGTTCAATACTTGGAAACTCATGCTTATCGGAGATCTACAACTACAAAGTTGGTCTCATAAATCAGAGGTTGAAAACATTCCACTTAGCAGAATCATATGATAAACATACAAAACTACAGATTATTACATTCTGCACACAAATATTCAGGTACAGTAACCAAGAACATATATATATATGTATATGTATATATATATATATGTATGTATATGTATATATATAAAATACTTCCTCCCATATGGGTCTACTGAATGAGAATTTCTGCAGTCAAAATAGCAGTAAACACCAACCCTAACTTCCTAATCTTGACAAGGTTTCTAACTTCCTAATCTTGACAAGGTCTTAATGGTAAGTGTAAGTTTTCACAAAAGTAGAATGTAAGAAATAATTATATCTGTCTTATAGGATTAAATAAGATAATACAGGTAAAATGGCATATAGTCAACCCTTGTAAATATGATGTATTTTCATTATGGTTTGCAGCAAGGAGAATAAAAATAAAAGTAACCTGTCCTTTGAAAATATATGATCTGTTCATATACAAGCTAGCTCCAAGTAGCACTTTTCTAATTTTTTTAGAATTTTATTATATATATGTGTATACATATATATACACATATGTACATATTTTATACATATGTATATGTTTTCTATATTATATTTTTAGTTGGAGACTCACTCTGTTACCCAGGCTAGATCACAACTTACTGCAATCTCAAACTCCTGAGCTCAGGAGATCCTTCCCCCTCAGCCTACTGAGTAGCTGAAACTGCAGGTATGTACCACCACATCAGTTTTGTTTATATGTATATATATTTGCTTGTTTGTTTATTTTTGTAGAGATGAAGTCTAACTATGTTGTCCAGGCTGGTCACAAGCACCTGAACTCAAGCAAACCTCCTACCTTGACCTCCCAAAGTTCAGGGATTACAGGTGTAAACCACCGTGCCTGGCTCTTTTCTAAATATTAGATTTCCCAAAATATTGTAAGGCATTTTTATGTAGGGATCTGTGTACTCAAAGGGAACATAGTGATTTTGTAACAATGATTTAATCATGATAATAATTTATGCGACTCGTGGAAACTTACAGTAAAAAAGTTACACCTTTTTTATATGACGAAGTGAATTTATATACTTTTTGTAAGTTAATTTTTTTTTAAACGTCAGCTTTTAGTTTGATCCTCTTACTGACATCAAACAACACATAACCCAAAGGAAAAGGCAAGTTTTCACTCTGCTCATCATTTTGAGTTTTCTTGTCAGGCTAGGAGATAACATATTTGAGATGAAACTTCATATTAAACCACTGATACTCTGGATCTGAGGCCCTTTGATCCATATTACTGGGACAATCTAAGAAGGCAGGTCAAACTTGACCAGTAGCCCAAGTAGGAAAAAGGTCTGTAAGATTTTTTTTTTAATAGAGAAGGGAGTTTAGAGATATAAAACCCTTGTTCTGGGTGCGTTTGATCTCCTAAGCCACTAAACAACCAAGCAAAACAGCCAAAGACTTTTTACTACCACATTATATCCCAGTTTGTAGAACATGGGCCAAAATAGAGTGTTTGGGAAAAAAACAGATACTTTAAACTTCGTAATATATCAAAACCTTATAGACAGAAATAGAATAGAGGTGGTGATTCTTATTTAATGTTAAAAGTGAATTTATATTGCTTACTCTCAGATGAAAATACTTAATGAATAAACTTTTGAGATTTGTTTAAAAGTCAAGAATTTTTAATTCATTAGGTACCGTACTATTTAGTAATCTGAAGGTGAAAACTTAGTCTATGAGGCTAACTCTTCTTTAATCTTAAAGAACAGTTCTCTGAGCTATAGGCATTAAGTCAATAAACAGAAAACAATGACTTCTGAATGTGTACTGAAAGTCAGTGCTTATGACTGGTTTGGTCCTAGTATATAACTTCTGCTGTGTTAGGATCTGACTGAATTATTACCTTGGTTTTATAACTACAATTCCTGAGAGGTAGCTTCTGAGAGCATGTGTGAACTACTGTAGAATAAAGATCAGAACATCCTGGTGGAAAAGCTGACTTGAAGTGCCACCATAACACTGATGAGGGATGGGGCATCACATAGAATGTGAGGCTAATGCAATTCTAGGATGGGGACATCACAAGAATCATACTGGGTTTCCAGGTAGAGGGCACTATAATGTCAATCATAGGCACCCTACCATGACACCTGCCCTTTAACCTGGACTCTTCTCAGAAGAGGCTGTTAGTAACCTTTCTGTGTCTCAAGCACCCTGAGAACCCAGGAATTTGAGTTGCTACAAGTTTACCATATTACATGTATTAGACTCTAGCCACAACGTCATATGGTCTTCAAGCTCTCAGTGGGAAGATTATGACTTTAACATCACCATATTTAAAGCTGAGATTATCACATTCATGAAGATTTTCTTAAAGATGATACTAAGATAGTAAAAAAACAAAACAAACAAACAAAAAAACAAAACAAAAGAAAAAAAAAACAGTTACAAGAACCACCAGAAAGAGATAGCAGAGCACAACAGCTAAATTTAAGCTAAAATTAAGGGGAAATCTTTGTTCTGCTTCCGATTTGTTGTATAACAAGTTACGCAACTACTTTTACAGATTAGTAAGGTACCTGAGCAAGAGGTAGACCACTGTGGGTAGAATATTCCCTTTCATGTTTTCAAGTCTCTTCTGGATGTCTAGGAGTACCTCATTCATTTAAGAGGTCTGATGATGTGAAGTGAGGTCTTTGTCAAAAGGAATATTTCAATAAGGTCCATTCACTGGGGGCAAAGCAGTCTGAGATTTCTGAGAGTTACCACACTTGCGGGGCAGTCAACATTTGCTGTGATCTGTCAAAGGGACATATTTACTGAGAGCATGTGAGAAAGTGACTTCATTTATTATTTCTGTAATTTATAAAGACTGCTCACTTATATTATTTATCAAATATGAAGTAATTTTAACCTACAGATATTTAGAGGAAAAAGAATCATAAGCACTTAACAACTGAATATATCAAATCCTTATGTTCTTCCATCATTAATTTAGATATCCTATCATTGAAACTGAATGAACACTTAGAAAGATGTCATGAACTGTTCTCCAAGACTATCCTCATCTTTGCAATTGCTATCCAAATATGTTGCTTAATTTTATTTTTACTTTTGACTATATTATGTATTTATATAAAATATATAGTATTGTATGTAATTTCATGCTGTTCATATAAGCAGTATTTGGTACCCAGCCTCAAAGGTGGATCTCAGTGATCCTTGCCACCTAGAACTCATCTCAGAGAAGTCTCCTCCATTATTGAATCAAAGACAGTCTGTAAGAGCAGGGGACTCTGGTAGAGGTAAACTGTGTGCTTTCCTTGTTTCTAAAAGCATTATGGCTTCCATCCGAGTCTCTTAGATTTCTTTTTTACGAGTTAGTATGCTACTATGGCCTGAGAAAATACAGACCACCATTTGCAGAAACCCATGTAGAAAGGAACTGAGGTCTCCCATCCACAGATCATATCACCTTGCTAACCAGGTGAGTGAGCCACCTTGGAAGGAGGTGTTTTATCCCTAAAAGCCAACAGGTGATGGTAAACCTAGCAACATCTGACTGTAATATCATTCAGAACATAGGCAAGAACAACAGTGTTACACCATTCCCATGTTTTTGGTATGCAGAAACTTTGAGAAACAATAAAAGTACATTGCTGTTTTAAGCCACTAAATGTTGGAATAATTGTTGTGCAGAAATAGGTTGTGACTATAAGTACACAGTATCATGTTGCATATATCTCACTGAAAATAGATTTTTTTTTGCCTAGCATTTTCTCTCCTTTAGATTTATTTTGGTTGATGCATATAGCTCTATATTATCATTTATGTCAACTGTTCCACTGTATCAGAACACAGTGGAACCTATTGATATATTATTTTAAACTACAGAGGCATGGGGGTTGCTTTGAATGTTTCACTTTTAGAATATATGTCCAATAAAACACTTGAAATATGGTTTTTTTTGGCTTATGTGCAAGATTTATAAATAAATTATTGATTTAGCAGTCAGATTTTTAGATGATCATTCTTGAAATTGATGAGATATTGTCAAGTTACTCTCCAAAATACTTGTACAGATATACAACAAACACAATATGAATATTCCCATATATTCACATTCCTACCAACAATTGATGCTATTAGACTTTCATTTCTGCTAATCTGGTGTGATTTTACTGCTCTTTTTAAAAAATGTGATTTTATTGATCACCAATGAGTTTAAAAACTGTTTTATTATCATAAAGCCTTGCTAAACACCAGACATTCAGAACCCAACTTTTTATTATTTAAAAAGGAAAACTTGTTAGGCCATGCATGTCTTTGCAAAACACCAATCACCTCCCTAATGCACCTACATATTTAATATGTTATATTGCATTGTAAAATATTAAAAACATTGCTTACTGATCACCTCAGAGCTTCACAACTGCAGTATCTGAAATAAAGAGTACTCTGTTGGCACATAATGTGTTTTTCCAACATCTATGTATAATTCAGACATTCTACCAAGAGAGTCAGAGAACCCTAATATTGTCAAATGAACTCACTGGAAAGCAAGGCAGGACAATCTAAGAACAATTGCTAAAATTGGGAAGGGTTTTTTTCACTCTTCAGTTCCCATGTAATTGCAAGGTTACTGTGACAAACCTTAATGGAGTTAGCAACATCTGATTCCTGTAAGTCACTCAAAACTAACCAATGTAAGTTTCCATCCAGGAAAAGACTATCGTGGAGGAAAAACTCCTGGGAACAATGAGAAGGATGGGGAAATAAAATTTCAGTTAAAGTTGGAAAAAGAGAAGAATGCTAGCAGTAAGCTCTAGAGCCATGGGGCTAGAAAAGACATTTGTTCCATTCCCTACCTCAAAATGTCTAATAAGGTAAATTTGAAACCAAAATTCAAAAAAATATGTATGGAAGAAAATTTTCAGTGCTAAAATCTACAATAACAATAAGATTGTAATCATTTTTATATTTATATACCTGTGAGTACAAGAGCAACTTTCATAAAGTAGAGAACTACTTGATGTAAAATTTGAAGAAAATACAGACTTGTCTTAGTTCAAAGTAGATCTTCTCCAGAAATTAGTAAGGTTAATCATGAAGTTAGTTCACATAATTCTATATTAAACTTTATACTTTAATAAGAGAAGACATTCTTTTATATACACAAAGTATGTCTAATTTTATGTGCACAAAGATTACTGTCAACAATTAACGTTATTGCAAGGGTAAAGTAACCAACACAGCATAGTACTGGTACATAAATGGGCACATAGGCCAATGAAACAAAATAGAAAGTCTGAAAATAAAACAGCTGACCTACAACCAACTTATCTTTGACAAAGTTGAAAAACACAAACATAGGGGAAAGGATCTATATTCAACAAATGGTGCTGGGAAAACTGTTAACCATATGCAGAAGAATGAAACTACACTCCCAACTTCCATTATAAGCAAAAATTAACTCAAAATGGATTAAAGACTTAACCATAAGAACTTAAATGATGGCCAAGATGAGAGGATTGCCTGAGTACAGGGATTTGAGAAACTTGGTGAAACCTCATCTCTATAATAAATAAAAAATATTAGCCGGGCATGGTAGCAGGTGAATGTAGTTCCAGCTTCTTGGAAGGCAGAGGTGAAAGGATTGCCTGAGCCCAGTAGGTCGAGGCCGTGGTGGCCATGAGTGTGCCACTGCACTCCAACCTGGGCAACAGAGTGAGACTCCAATTCAAAAAAAAAAGAAAAAAAGAACTTAAGTGATAAACATTTCAGAAGTAAAATGAGAGAACACTCTTCTGGATAACTACTTAGACAATAAATTTATGACCAAGTAATCAAAAGAAAATGCAGAAAAACTGCAATTAACGAGTGGGATCTTAACAAGTTAAACATCTTCTGCACAGCAAGAGAAACCATCAAGAGACAGTAGAGACAACCCACAGAATGGGAGAATATACTTGCAAACTATTCATCTAACAAAGACCTAATATCTGGAATCTGTGTGCAACTCAAACCAATTGACTGGAAAAAATAAATAACCACATGAAGTGGGCAAAGGATAGGAATAGACATTTCCCCCCCCCCCCCTCCGTGGAATCATTTGTTTTTAATTATAAAGATGTGGGTACAATTCAGGGTTAGGTATACAAATATTGATTATGCAGGCACCCTTGTTAATGAGGTATGCCCCTTCCTCCCCTAGCAGTTTCCCTCAACTGCCAATTCCACCACACCCCCGACAGTTTCCCACTACTTCCAATCCCTTTCCTATAGTATTATAATAATTGTTCAATGTCCGCTTATGAGTGAAGACATATAGTACTCTGTTCTTCGTTTCTGTGATAGTTCACTGAGTATGATCAACTCTAAATGCATCCAGGTTGCTGCGAAGTCCATATGTTTGTCCTTCTTTATGGCTGCATACTATTCCACTGTGTATATGTGCCACATTTGTTTAATCCCGTCCAGCTTCAATGGGCAACAAGGTTGGTTCCATGTTTTTTCTATTGTGAATATAGCTGCAATAGACATTTTTTAAAGGAAGACATATAAGCGGCCAACAAACATCAAAAAATACTCTATGTCACTGATCATCAGAGAAATGCAAATCAAAACCATAGTGAAATACCATCTGATACCCATCAGAATGGCAACTATTAAAAAGTTTAAAAACAAACAGATGTTGGAAAGGCTGCAGAGAAAGGAGAATGCTTGTACACTGTTGATGGGAATGTAAGCTAGTTTAACCCCTGTGGAAAGCAGTTTGGAGATTTACCAAATAATTAAAAATAGATCCACAATTTGACCCAACAATCTCCTACTGGGTATATAGCCAAAGGAGAATAAATTGTTCTACCAAAAAGATACGTGCTCATATGTTTACCACAGCACTATTCACAATAGCAAAAATGTGAAACCAATCAAGGTGCCTACAAATGGTGGACTATATAAAGAAGACATAACATATACACTATGGAATACTGTGCAGACTTAAAAGAGAAGAAAACGTCATTTTGTTAGCAGCAACATGGATGCATCTAGAGGCCATCATTCTAAGTGAATTTTCACAGAAACAGAAAACAAAACACTGCATGTTCTCATTCAAAAGTGGGAACTAAATACAAGGACAAACAATGGGCCATACTAAAATGGGGAGAGGGGGAGATGGAACAAGGGCTGCAAAATCACCCATCGGACACCATGCTTACCACGTACCACGGGCAGGGTGGGTGGGCACATCAGAAACCAACATGCAATGATACATCTATGTAACAAATTTTCACATGTTCCCCTGATTTTAAAAATAATTTTTTATAAAATTAACTTAAAATAAACCGTAGCACATTGCAAGCTAGAACTGAAATCTTCAATTGCTTATTGCATTTTGTAGATCAAATATACATATTTTAAAGTACACACATTAAATGAATATTATTTTAGTGAGATAAATTACACTGAGCTCTAAAACAAAGTGATGTCCACAGGGAAGTGAGAAGATTTGCCTGTAATTTTATATATTTATAAGCCACTTGAACTTTCTTTTCTGTAAATAATTTGCTCATGTGACTTCCAATTTTTGTATTAGTTTTTCAATATATTTTAAAAGTCTTTGAGTATTCTTAATATAATATGGACTTTAATTGAACTTACAGTTGATGAAATAATGTTATGGTGAAAAAAATAAAGTAGAAGTAAACCAACATGTTTATATCCCACTCATGATACAAATTCACAGCCAGGCAACTGGGCCTATGCTTTACCTCATGCTCACTCAGAAACCTAATTTCAAGAGCCCTGCACTCTGGTCTAGGTCACTTCTGATCACCAGGGGCAAACGTAGAAGAGGGTCATTTGCCCCAGACATGACACTCTGGCACATTGTACTTCGATTCAGATTTCATTGATCAAAGCATATCAATAGTCCCACAAGCTCTAAGTAAGCAATGGACAAGGAAAGTTAATTCTATCAGGTCTGGCAGGTGACGTCAAAATATTTACTAAATAGAACGATACATATACAATCACAGTTACTTGGTAAATGTTTCCTTCCTGTCTGTTGCTTTTATCACTATATTGGTGGAGGTAATTTCTAGACCAAAGATTTCCGTGATAAAGTTGTCGATTTTATTAAACTTTATTGTCAGTGTGTGTGTGTGTGTGTGTGTGTGTGTGTGTGTGTGTGTGTGTGTTTAAAGAAATGTCAGCCGCTCTCGGTGGCTCAGCCTGTAATCGCGCACTTTGAGAGGCTGAGATGAGTGAATTGCCTGAGCCTGTGGGTTCGAGACCTGCCTGGCCAACTTGGCGAGACCTCATCTCTACAATAAATCAAAAAAAAATTATCCGGACATCGTAGCGTGCGCCTGTAGTTCCAGCTACTTGGAAGGCTGAGGCGGAAGGATCGCCAGAGCCTAGCAGGTAGAGGCTGTGGTGGCCGGGAGCGTGCCGCTGCACTCCAGTCTGGGCGACAGAGGGAGAGTCCACCTCAAAAAAAATAAATAAATAAAAATAAGAACTATCTTCCTATATTGAGTAAATGAGTAAATAAAGGCATTTTACTATATATTTAAAATGTTTATAGACATGATGTTTCACAGGAATACCTTTAAATTCCCTGTAATGTTTTCCCATTTACAAGATCACTACAAGATCATAACTATTTTTCCATTTATATGAAATTTAATCTACATATTTAATTGTACCTTTTTTCAACAAAATCAGACTTTCTCTCATTACAAACACAAAAATGGACCTTTGAAAGCATTAAAAAGTAAACGTGCTCCTCTTATGCATTTTGTTAACATTATATGAAATGCCCATTTTACTTCATTTAAAAATTAGAAATATATTGTAATTTTTCTTGTAATTGCAAAATTAACCAGAATATTTTATTGACATTTTCCAATTCCCTGTTGTATCTTTTACCATATGACTTTCTTATGATTTAACTATTTTTCACTAATGTAACTAATGATTTATTTATAAAAGCCTTTGATTTGCTAATGTGTTAATGGTTTTATACATGAAAATATCTTTATCATTCTCCTTTTAATTGTAGCTGAGATGGTGTAGCTTTCTTGTTTGAGTCTTCAAATTCCCTTGGAAGATAATGTTACTCAACTTATTGTGGCATTTATTTCTGAAGGGATATCCATTAGCATTCTATATGTCTTTCTATTGTAGGTAATCTACATATTTTTTGACAATGTTTAAGAAATATAGTTTTAGTCTTTATATTTTGTTTTAAATAAGATGGATTTGCATATGGCAATAGGAAAAAATAGTAAAAGTTGCCTCACCAAAATAGAAACCAACATATAAAGTCTGGAAATAACAGTCAAGGCTGTTATGAGGGTTCCAAATCATCACAGACTAAGAATATTCTTGTTATTTATTTTTCTACCATCTCTACTATATGGTTTCTACCTGGTAACTCAAGATGGAAGCTTTAACTACTTTTTTTCATGTCTTCCTTACAACAAGAAGAATGGGGAAATGGATGAGGAAAGACTACTTTCCCCAAGTAGGAACAATTCCTGAAATATGCACACAGCATCTTCACTATCGTTATACAGGACAATAAACTTCCTATCATTCTTTATATTGAGATAATATTATTTAGCTGAAGAATTATCAACTTAATATATCCCAAAATATTATTTTTCTGTTATAATAAAGGACTGAGCAAAGTCTCAGATTTTATCCATCTGTCAAACTAAGAAGTGAACTTTCCAGAGTTTTGTAATGCTGGCAGAAAACAGAAAACTTTTGAGTCAGGATAAAGAAATTTTATTACTCACAGAACAGCAGGCAGCATAAGCCTCAGGTGCAGATTCATTCTTTTTGCCTGCAAATCCCATGAGGACCACGTAGAATTGCCAGGTGGATGCTGTGAACACAACAGGCTTGTGTCACAGGTGAGCAACTCTGTAGTTAGGAAAACCTGAGTCTTATAAAGGGGGCTTCTAAGCACATCAGAAAATAAATTTGCCTTCTTTTCCAGAAAGAGCCTCTGTCTTTACTTTCAAAGGCTGTTTGCTATAAAACCTCCTTGAAAAGATAGTCTGGATCCAAAGCTGATAAAATTCAGAAATGCCATGGAGAATTGTCTTCCCAAAACCAATTTCTTTTTTCTCCTCTGAAACTTCTATCAGATTTATCTTAGAGCCTGTCAATCCCTCCCTCTCTTGTTGATTTTGGTGGTTATTGTTTTAAATATTGTATTCTTATATGGAAGAATTTACATGTGCAGGTTCTTTTAAAGTGGGATTCGGGTATGGCTATGTGTGTGTGTTTACAAGGTTTTTTCTTTCTCACTATGTATTCATCCCTTCTTGTCAAATTATTTCAAAGTTCCCCATACAAACTTCCTCACTACTGAGTAAAGCACAATGTCTACCAGTGTATTTTAAAATGTCTCTCTCTCCACGTGATGAAGCTATTAGAGATATATTCGTTGATTACTAGTTAGTATGGCTTAAGTCTTAAACCAAGTTTTATATACTCAGTTCTTCTTTCTTAACCACTCAAGTAATGACTGTGGTTCCAAGAAATGACTGATATTGAGATATATGTTAGTCCTTCTACTAATGTAGAAGGCAACCTGATACCATCATTGATAGCCTTGAGATCAGAAGTCCTGGATGCCATGGCTTTGATATATTGAAAACACTATGTGTGTTTGTGTGTGTGTTCACAGTCTTTCATCTCATTTTTCATTTTCATGAGGAAATTGTTATTTCTTTTCTTTTTATGGCTTTCTAAAATAACTCTGCATTTAGAGTAGAAGATACATGTGAAATCTAATCATAGTCCAAAATTTTGATAAAAAATATTATCAATTTAGTATTTATTCATTTGACATGAGCCAAACTCAAGCCAAACTTGAGTTTCGCATCTTACCAAACGTTAATCATTCAATTAGAATTAAACAAAGATAGCAGGAAACTAAGTGACAGAGACCTGCTAGTGATTATTCACTTGATGCCCTATTAATTTCTGATTCATCATTTATTATAATGTCACATGAAAAGTGGACACTGCCCACAGCACTGTCATGTGCTGCCAAAAGTAGAATTCTTTGATCTTACAAACAATTGTAGATAATGATGTCTGAGTTGCTTGCCATTTAAGTGGGAGTCAGTCCCCTTCGGGAATAAAGGTAAACTATGGGAATTAGGATTTCTTGTAGCAAATAGGTGTTCTGGGGGCCGGGGGGAATTTAACAAAAGCTATCTTTTTTCCATAAATAAAACTCGTCAAAGAAAAAAGCATAAAATGAATGTTAGTAAGAAAGAGCCAAAGTCCAATATATATAAAACATTGTTTAGAAAATGCCAAAGTTGCCCAAAATTGTGAAAAGTGTGTGGATAGAGTTTACAGTTGTTTAAGAAAGCAACCTTAGCATAGCAAGGCATTAAAAATTAAGGTATGATAAGATAAATTTGATGGGAGTGAAACTTGTAAAATTTTGACCCAATCAATCTACTTCTCTTTTTATCTCTTACACTTTCTTTACAGATTCTATGTTTTTGGCCTTTCTTCAAAGAAAGGTCACAATAGCTTAACAATGAATCAACCAACAAACAACACTTGATTGATTCTCTTTGCTCTTTGGTTTGTGTGCTTTGAGTCCTGAATTGGAACAAACAATATCACACTTCAGAAGGTTAACAAAGTCTTTTGTTGTGTTTTGAACTTTCTCCTGTATTTCAGGAGACTTGGTTACCAGGAAGAGCAACTTTCAACTATGGAAAATAGAAGGAGAAATTTAGGTTAAACTGAAGATGCAGCATCTAATATCATGATATATATCTAACGATTATAATGACTAATTTCAGACACGGTGACTTTTCTGGTAATAAAGAAATCAGCCATGGGATGAACTAGGGGTGAATATGTTTGGTTATGGAAGAAATTCAAATTTTAAGTGAATCTTTAGCTTTATCTGGCATCAAAAATTGTCAACACTTTTATAATTTTTTGTACTGTAATTTACTATTCTTATTTTCAAGAAAGAATAAAAAGAAGAATGAAATAAAATGTTTCCTGTACAGTTGTTCTCCCTAATTTCTAAATTGGATATTCCAGAAAATGTTATTAGTTCAAAGAATCCATAAGATAAGCTTCAAGCAGAAAACATGTCTTTGTAATTTTTTTTTTCTTTCAAATTGAATGAGTGATATATGGGAACTATTTTCCTTTTCTAATCCATACTCTTAACAATGTATAAATAGCCTTAAAGTAAACTCAGTTTCATAATACAATCTTTCTCCACTCTTCCAATACCATATTAACGAATATAAAGGAATTATTCTCTTACTTTAAAAACCCTGCCAATGTTTACTCTATAACATGATTTTAACCATCTTTATCAGAGGAAAAAAGAGGAAAAAAAAACAAAACCTCTTCTCTCAAATTTAGCACTATAAAAGTAAACAATTAACCTTAGTCTTTTAATTCAAAAGAATAAAATATTAACTGATATAGAGAGTCATCTGGAAAAAGTAACTTCCAATTTACCTCACTTTGGAGTATTTTATTCCTGTTTCCGTTTATTGCTTTTCCTAGGCTTGCCTTAGTCTTCCTCCATCCCTCCATCCATTCTCTTTCCATTCTCCCTTCCTTCCCTCTCTTCTTTCCACAAATTTCTATAAAATACTCCTGTATGTCAGGAACTGTTTTTATCCAAGTACAAAGATGAAACTCTAGACATTATCAGCCTGTTAGGAAACTGAAATTCAAATAGATAACTGCAGCATAATATGAATATTTTCCTAGCATAAAGTGAATATTGTCCTGTTTAATATTTTATGCTTCATTTTTTCATCCATTAGCTTTTTTTGGATGAGGCAAGTTTATGATTTTGCTAAATTGTGATTATGTAACATTTATTCCTTGGAATGGACAAATATTTCTCATATGCTGTGTGTATTGCTTCCTTATTAAACCTAAAGAAAAGTCCACTTAGTTTTGTCTTTTTTTCCCTTGAATTTCTTCAATTTTTCATGGGTAAGATAAATTAAACCAAATCTATATCTTTATTAAATATAACACATAAGAGACAAATAAAAGCCTGCTACTGTAGACAATAATTATGTCAAAGTACATTTGCTTTCATTTTACAAAGGAATGCCAATTCCCATTAAAAATCCAATCTTGTATTTAAAAAGGTTAAATACTATAATATTTAACATAATTCTTGGGGGTTAAATTTAGAATGAAGAATATGTGCAAGAGAAGAACAATTTCTGGCCCTGATGAATTGTACTTAAAGAAAAATTGGACCCATCATCAGTGACTTTATGTTCCTAAATTGCTGTAACATTGCAATTTGTGAATTTGTACAGAACAGTTTTTTATACGTTTTTAAAAAGACATACTGATAAAGAATTCAACTCAGGCATTAAAGATGAAATAGTAATGCCGTAGAATATATTGGCATGGAAGATGGTAAATAAAAAATGCAGGTTTTAAAATAATGACTATAGTAGGAAGCATATATGCATATGGCAATACAGGAAGTATGTTCTCCAGTTTGGAGATAAGATCAAGTAACATGAAATGAAATCATCAAATTTTATTGATTAACTTTTCCTGTTGCATAATATGGAAACTCTTTAAGAGAGATAGCTTGCAATTTAAAAAAAAAAGAACAACAACAAAAAGAAATGTATCTTCCACCTCTTCTAAAGAGGCTTTTAAAAAACTTTTCTACTGTCTTTCATTATTGTCACCTTCTTTGATACTTTATTTTGCAACCACTCTTAATTAAGCCTTTATACTCAAGTTCATTATTCTGAACAGAAAAATGGCATCACGCCACCTGTGTCATGCTGTCTTCAATTCACACCCTCTCTTAACCAGTTGTAAAACAACTTGTGGACCTAAATACTTTCCCCTGACATACTAAGTAAGATAAAATGTAAGCTGAAAAATAAATCTGCTGTTTATGTGTAAGTTTATATATTTAAAAAATTGAAAAAATTGGAACCAGGGTATTAGTAAAAATTATTCTGAGTATTAATAATACAATATATTCCTCCTTATTTTATTTAATTTGTCTTTCCTCTTGTGAACATATATTTATTTTAGAAAGGAAGAATAACTACAAAATAAATTTGAGAAGTTAAAGTACATAAAATCACCAACTGTCAAATAATAAAATAATAAGTCATTTAGTTTAGTTAACATTAACCAAAGATAAGCTGCACTGGCCCAAATTCTAATATCAATGAAAAGTAAAAGGAATCTAAGTAAAATCAATATTTTTTAAATTAAGCATGTATATATTGAATATTTCACTAATTCTAGTATTTTGACATAAGTTTATTATTCTAGGGTATGTCTTGTTATGAAAACTTAAATTATTCAGCTCTATGATACTAATATGATTTAATGATTATTTTTTAATATTTGTTTTCATGTAGATCACAGTGTGGAAATATATTGCTAAACATGTGTTTATTATAAAGTATGGTGAGTCTTATAACAGACTGACACGAGGGGAATATGGAAGAGGAGCCTAATTTAGTTCAGGTGTCTAGAACATTCTTCCTAAGGAAATAAACTTTAAACTGAGATACACAATATAAAAAATAGTTTCTACAGAACAAGAAGAAAGATGGCATTTTTGCAAAGAAAATGTTACTACCACATTCACATTTAAAAAAGAATTGTGAAAGTGAATAATATCCTTCCTATCAATAAATGTATATAAGGAACACATTCAACTTAAAGAGAGGGTTAAATAATTTCCTAAAAAATATTACTCATAATTCAGAAATTTCAATAATTTTATATAACACTATTCAAAAATGTGTATGTACTTTATATATATGCCATTGTTAGGTAGCATAATAACCTTATTGTTTATAGTAAATAAATTCACATTGTGTTTCTATTTCTTCCTCTTCCCCAGTGGCTATAAGAATTGTATTTTATGCATGTAACTCTATTCAAAAAGGTGTTTGTATGAATATCAGTAGGTGGATTTATGTGTTTATCTTTTCATTCCTTATTTTCCATGGTTAACTATCATGTAAATAAATATTTCTTATCCAAATAAAGGATATTAGATGTGCCTAATGTATAATTAATTTTTGTATGTATAACAATGTTAAACAGTATAAGAATTAAAGCAAGGTCAAACTAATTTCTATTGCTTCTTTTTTTAATAGGCCAAAATTATGTGAATATGTGCAACAAATAGGATTATTTACTACTACCCAGTAGCTCCCAGCAATTGACAAAGTTTTAACAAATGAAAACTAGTAGTGAGTTACCACTTTCTACTCACCTAGCGTTCCCAAAAACCACATATAACTTTGTCTTAATTTCATGTTCAGCTGATTCTACAACTCCTGGAGACAAAGTTATCCTCATAACAACAAGAATGAAAATATAGAATGTAAATAATGTTTATAAAAAGACTTTTCAATGAATTCTAGAAACAAAATATGTCATTCATTTTGCTTTCTGAAAATACTGTGATGTCCATTATTACACACTCAATCAACCTTAAGAAATTATACTATATACAAGTAAAAATAGTACAGTTTGAATTAGAAAAAATACATATTGATAATTTTTTAATATTACTCATATGGCGCTTCCCTAGCATAGGATGTATTAACTCTTTTAAACACTAGGGAAACACTTAATCTACTGGAGAACTTAATTTAATAGGACCCTGGGAAATTGAAAAACAACTTACTCAGTGGGAGAATCTGGCTTATTAGTTCAGTGATGCAGCACCCAAAGGTACTGAATTTTAAATGAATTCCTGAACCTAATAAATCATCCTGACTGTCAAGCAAAATATAATTTGTGAAAAATTTATTACCCATGATTATCATGTATTAAACATAAGGTTTAAAATCTAAGCAAATGTTATACTCCTAGTTGGATAAATACTCTAGATTGCAAGGAGTCTTTAATGTGTTTTGACATCAAGTCAGCCACAGCAGAGTTTATATTTCTAATGAACATCATCTCAGTCTTTGATATCTCATCCTTTTCTTATCATTCAGAGCACTGAAACCATCTCTAATCACATCACATATATCATTGTGCTTTAACTACTAAATCCATTCATTCATCTCTTTCTAGATGTCCATATATCTCCTTAGCTTGACCAAAACCCTCAGTGTCAGTTTGTAGATGATAAAAAATAACATAGACTCTAAAGGAAGGGTTTATAGTCACAAAATGCACCCTGAAATATCTAAAATCAGATTTGTGGTTTATGCCTGCCTTTTACTGCAGCAATAAAATTCAATGAAACATTATGTTTTTAACTCCTATCTTGACCAAATAGGCCATCCCATATTTGAAAGAAGAGATTATTTTCATTCATTTTTATACATAGAAAAGAGAGTAAAAATACTCAAAAATCTAGCCCTAACATTTTGATCTTATCATAAACTTAAACCCTAGTGGAATTCATGAAGCAATTATTGAAATTTATAATTTACTGATACAAAAGTTGATAAGCATCTATTGTGCAGTAATCTACAAAATCATACTAAATATAATTCACATCTTAGCTAAAGCAAATCATACTCTAGAGATCTACATATATATCTCAAACACCAAAAGGTAAAATGTCTAGAAAAATTTTCATCATGTCTAATTTGTCATTATTAACAATCTCTATATAATTTATTAGAATTATTAAGACAATTCAAACATAATTTTTTAAATGTTTAAATGTATTTATAAAACCTATTATGAGAGAAGTATCAAGCAGTTTTTTTAGAAAACTATGTTGTTCATCATACTTTATAAATGACAAATATTGTTATTATGCATTTATATAATAATTGATACAAAAATATAGTAGACAAATATACAAGAATGTTTATACTTTAGAAAGTATTCACACATAATTTCTTTTTGTTTCCTCTTTTAATTTTTATTTTAAAATTATGGGGTAAATTCAGGGTTAGATATAAAAGTATTCATTGTGCAGTACCCTTGTTGATGTGGTGTGCTCCCCCTTCCCCAGGCAGATATCGACTACTGTCAATCCTACCACCCCAACCCCCTTTCCCCCCCAGCAGTTTCCCGCTACTGTCAATCCTTTTCTTATAGTATTATGGTAGTTGTTCAAGATCCACTTATGAGTGAGAACATGTGATACTCAGCCCTTTGTTTCTATGAGAGATCACTCAGTATTATAAACTCTAATTCCATCCAGCTTGCTGCAAAGTTCGTGATTTTGTTCTTCTTTATTGCTGCATAATATTCCATTGTGTATATGTACCACATTTTGTTTTATCCAGTCCTCTTTTGATGGGCAGCATGGTTGGTTCCATGTTCTTGCTATTGTGAATAATGCTGCAATAAACATATGTGTGCAGGTATTTTTGTTATAGAGTGACCTGAGTTCTTCCAGGTATATTCCCAGTTAGAGGGATAGCGGGGTCATATGGAAGGTCAATTTTTAGAACTTTTAGGAATCGCCACACTGAGGTTGCACTAGTTTACAATCCCCCCAACAGTGTAGAAGTGCACTAGTTTACAGAGGCTGCACTAGATTACAATCCCCCCAACAGTGTAGAAGTGTTTCCTTTTTGCCACATCATCTCCAGCATCTGTTATTTTTTGAGTTATTGATGATGGTCATTCTGACTGGAGTTAGGTGGTATCTCCGTGTAGTTTTAATTTGCATGTCTTTGATGACTAGTGAGGCTGAACATTTGTTCATGTACCCGTTTGCTGCTCATATGTCTACTTTTGAGAAGTGTCTATTCATATCTTTTGCCCACTTTGTAATGGGGCTGTTTGTTTTTTTCTTTTCAGCATGTTTGAATTCCTGTAGATCCTTGATGTTAGGCCTTTGTCAGATATGGAGTTGGCAAATACTTTTTCCTAGTCTGTAGGCTGTCTCCCTGCTCTCTTGATGGTTTCTTTGGCTTTGCAGAAGCTTGTCAGTTTAATGAGGTCCCACTTGTCTATCTTATCTCTTATGGCCTGGGCACTTCAGGTTTTGATCAGGAATTGGTTGCCAGTTCCAACTTCCATAAGAGTATCTCTTGCATTTTCTAAAGTCTTCACAGTTTGAGGTTTCGCACTAGATCTGTGATTCATTTGGAGTTAATTTTTGTGTATGGGGATAGGTAGGAGTCCTGTTTCAATCTTCTGCACGTGGTCAGTCAGTTCTCCCAAAACTGTTTGCTGAATAGGTTCTCCTCTCCTGAGTAGTGGGTGGTGGAACTTTGTTGAAGATGAGTTGGTTGAGAAATCGAGGTTTTGCTTCTAGAATCTCCATTTGTTCATAGACTATTACATTGGTCTATATGCCTTTTCTTGTACCAATACCAGGCTGTTTTGATTATTGTAGCTTTATAATAAAGGTTAAAGTCTGGACTGTGATACCGCCTGCCTTGGGTTTTTTTTGTTGTTGTTGTTTTGTTTTGTTTTTCTGAGGATTTCTTTTGGTGATTTGTGTTTCCATATGAATTCCTGTATTGCTCTTTCCAGGTCTGAAAAGAATGTTGCTGATAATTTCATGGGTATTGTATTCAATCTGTAGATTGCCTTAGGTAAAATGAACATCTTAACAATGTTGATTTTTCCAATCCATGAGCATGAAATATTTTTCCACTTGTTTGTGTCATCTTTGATTTTTTTGAGTAGTGTTTTGTAGTTTTCATTGTACTGTTCTTTCACATCTCTGGTTAGGAAGATGCCAAGGAATTTCATTTTTTTGTGGCTTTTGTGAATGGAATTGTGTTTTTATTTGGGTTTCTGTTGGTTTATCATTGGTGCATAGAAATGCGACTGTCTTTTGCACATTTATTTTATACCTTGAGACTTTCTCAAAGTCCTTTACCAGTGCAAGGAGGTTTTTGGCAGATTCTCTTGGGTTTTCAAGGTATAAAATCATGTCATCTGCAAAGAAGGATAACAACTTCCTCTTTAACTATTAGGATTCCCCTGATCACTTTTTCTTGTCTGATTGCTCTAGCTAGAACATCCAAAACTATGTTGAACAGGAGAGGTGAGAGTGGGCATCCTTGTCTTGTTCTAGTTTTCAGGGGAAATTGTTCCAATTTTTGTCTGTTAGGGAGCATGCTGGCTGTGGGTTTCTCATAGATGGCTCTTACTATTTTGAGGTATATTCCACCTATCCCTAGCTGTTCAAGGGTTTTTAATCAAGAAGGGGTGTAGGATTTTATCAAAAACTTTTTCTGTATCTAATGATATAATAATGTGGTCTTTATTTTTATATCTGTTGATCTATTTAAATATGTTTATGGTCTTAAAAATGTTGAACCAGTCTTGCACCCCAGGGATGAAGGCTACTTGGTCATGATGGAAGATTTTTGAGATGTGTTGTTGAATACAGCTTGCTAGGATCTTGTTGAGAATTTTAGCATCTATGTTCATCAAAGATATTGACCTGTAGTTCTCTTTCTTTTTTGGATCTTTACCTGGCTTGGGTATCAATGTGATGTTAGCTTCATAAAATGATTGGGGGAGAGTTCCATCTTTCTCAATAGCCTGGAATACTTTCAATAGGATTGGTATCAGTTTCTCCTTATATGATTTGTAGAATTATGGTGGAAAGTCATCTGTTCCAGGGATTTTTTCTTAGGTATTTTTCTTATAATATAGTCAATTTTCTTGATTGTTATTGGTCTATTTAGGCTCTCAATTTCTTTTAGTTTCAACCTAGGGAAGTTGTGTCTTGTCAGAAAGTCCTCCATTTCCTTTAGGTTTTCAAGTCTGTTTCCATGTAATTGTACCTAGTAGTCGCTGATAATCTTTAGTATTTCTTCACGGTCAGTTGTGACCTCATCTTCTGTATTTCTGATTGAGTTTATTTGTGCTTTTTCTCTCTTTTTCTTGGTCAGTTTGCTAAGGAACCATCAATCTTATTTATCCTTTCAAAGAACCAACTTTTTGTTTCATTGAGTTTTTGTATTATCTTTTTGTCTTCTATATCCTGGAGTTGGGCTTTTATTGTGGTGATCTGGATTATTCTGCTGAAGTTAAGATTTTGGTGGCCTTGCATTTCCAGCTTCCTTAGGTAATTTGGTAGGCTGTTAACTTATGATCTTTCCATTTTCTTCATGTGTGTTTGTGTAAATATGAATTCCTCTCTTTTCTTCATATGTGCTTGTATAGATATGAATTCCCCTCTTACTACAGCATTCAATACATCCCAGAGGTTTTGGAAAGGTTTGAGTAAGATGTTTCTTAATTTTCATTTGTTTCCAGGTACCTTTTAATCTCTGTTTTGATTTCATTGTTGACCTAGGACTTGCTTAGCATCATACTTTTGGGGGAACTTTGTTGGTATTGATATTTATTCTTATTCCACTGTGGTCTGAGAAGGTGGATGACAAAATTTCAATCTTATGAAATTTTTTATGTTTGATTTATGGCCAATAATGTTGTTGATATTGGAGTATGTTCCATTTGGTAATGAGTAGAATGTATACTCTGTGGTCATTGGGTGGAGTGTTCTGAGATTACCATTACATCTGTTTGTTCAAGTGTCCCATTGAGGTTGCAGATCTCCTTGCTGATTTTTTGTCTTGATGATCTGTCCAGGGCTGTGAGTGGGATATTAAAGTCCCCAGCTATGATAGCATTAGAGTTAATATCTTTTTTAAGTTTGCCTAGAAACTGCTTTATGAAAGTTGGTGCTCCTTTGTTGGGTGTATATATGTTTAGCATGGATATTTCATGCTGATGGATTGAACCTTTTATCATTAGATAGTGACTTTCTTCATATTTTTAAATTTTTGATAGCAGTGTAAGTTCTTAGGGATTGAATGTCTGGGAAAGCTGGGCTCGGTGGCTCAGCCTGTAATCCTGTGCCTTGGGAGGCTGAGGTGAGTGAATTTCCTGAGCCCGTGGGTTCGAGACCCACCTGGGCAACTTGGCGAGACCTCATCTCTACAATAAATCAAAATCAGCCGGGCATGGTAGCGCATGCTTGTAGTTCCAGCTACTTGGAAGGCTGAGGTGGAAGGATCGCCAGACCCCAGCAGGTCGAGACTGCGGTGGCCGGAAGTGGCCACTGCACTCCAGTCTGGGCGACAGAGTGAGACTCTGACTCAAAAAAAAAAAAGAATGTCTGGGAAAGATTTTAATTTTAATTCTCCCTCACTGATGAAGCTTGGTTTAGCTGGGTAGCTTATTCTTGGTTGAAATTGATTGTCTTTGAGAACTTTGAAGATTGGACTCCAAGCTCTCCTAGCCTGAAGGGTTCTGTAGATAAATCTGCTGCTATTCCAATTGGTCTTCCCCAGTAGGTAGTCTGACCTTTATCTCTTGCTGCCTTTAGGATTTTTTCTTTTATACCTATTTTGTTTAGGTGAATTATTTTGTATCTAGGAGTTGGTCTCATTTGTATCTAGGAGTTGGTCTCGCAGGGGTTCTTTGAATCTCTAGTGTTTGAATGGTCACATCACTGATGAGATGAGGGAAGTTGTCTTGAACGATTTCATGGACTGTTTGTGGTCTCTGTCTCTCTTTCTGCCACAGGAAGTTCAATTACTCTTAGGTTCAGCCTTTTGAAGTAATTGCTTATCTATTAAGGGTTTTGTTCTGTCTTTTTAAGCTTCTTTTCTATGTTTTTGACAGTCTGGGTTAGTTCCATATTTTAGTCCTCAAGCTCTGAGATTCTTTCTTCTGCTTGGTTAATTCCTTTTTCCATGCTTATCATTTTGCTATTTATTTTATTAACTGTGTTCTTTATTTCTGTCATCTCAGTTATCAACTCCTTCATTCTTGATCTCATCAATTCTTTTTACTCTCTACTAATATCTTAGTTCTGGGTTTGTAGTTTGAGACCAGTCATTCTGTGGACTCTTCATTGTTTGTATTCTGAAATCTGTTTTCCCAGTATTTGACCTTCCAGGGGTCTGTGAGAGACCCTTATTCTTCTTTTTGCTCTACATCGTTTGTGTAGATTTTCCTCCCTCTCCCTACTTTTATCCCTTCTCTTCTTTAATTCTGTTTTTCAGGGATAGCAGGTCTGCTTTTACTTGTTTTTGCTCATCTCCTATTCTTTCTTATGTGGATCTTCTGGCTTTGTTCACTTTTGAAGCTGGACGGTTGTTTGGGGGCTATACTTTTGTGGTTTTGAGACTTAGTTGAGGGGGGAGTTGTGATTCAGAATCTATCTGCAGATCCCAGTATCCAACAACAGGCATATGGGCACCCTGGAACCCACTTCCCACTACCTTACAATCTGTCCACGCAATGAGGATTGAGGTTTGCTCCCTGGAACAAAATGAGGTAAGGAAAAAAAAAATAATGGAAGACGGAAGGGGGTAGTCAAGAGGAGGACGGAGTGAGAGAAGAGTAAGGGGAAAACAGACAGACATACTAGCTAACAAATGAAAAGAGACACAAAGACAGAAAAGAGAGGAGAAAAAACAAAACAAAACCCCTAGAGCATTCAGATAATAACACAAACACACAGTCCAACAAAATCCTGTCTTTGTGTTTTCTTCCCCTACATAAACAGGGTGTCTAAAGAATTAAAAGCAGGAAAAAAAAATCAGTAAAATAACAAAAGCAAACCAGGTATGAAAATGTTATCAAATCCAGAATGAGAGAAAAAAAAAACCTAAACAAAAAGCAACATTCTTCCCAGATCTAGAAAAAATAATGCAGAAATTCATATGGAAAAAATTAATGACCAAGGATGTCCAAAACAATCCTCAGCAAACAAAGCAAAACAAAGAACAAAATAGGCGATATCACACTCCCAGACTTTAAACTTTATTATAAAGCTACAATAATCAAAACATCCTGGTAGTGGTGTAAGAATAGGCATATAGACCAATGGAATAGAATTGAGATTACAGAAGCAAAACCTTAATTTCTCAACAAGCTCATTTTCTTTTTTTTTTTTTTTTTGAGTTGGAGTCTCACTCTGTTGCCCAGACTGGAGTGCAGTGGCCATTCCCGGCGATCCTGCCGCCTCAGCCTTCCCAGTAGCTGGAATTACAGGCATGCGCTACCACGCCCAGCTGATTTTTTTTTATTTATTGTAGAGATGAGGTCTCGCCAAGTTGCCCAGGTAGGTCTCGAACCCGTGGGCTCAGGCAATCCACTCACCTCAGCCTCCCAAGGCACGGAATTACAGGCTGAGCCACCGAGCCCAGCTAAGAAGCTCATTATTGACAAAACCTTTACTACCTACCACTGTAGAGATGAGAACCTATTTACTAAATGGTTCTGAGAAAACTGGCTGACCACATGCAGAAGATTCAAACAGTATCCCTATCTATCCCCATATAGAAAATTAACTCTAAATGAATCAGAGACCTAAATGTAAAACCTCAAACACTAAGAACCTTAGAAAATTCAGGAGACACCCTTATGGAAGTTGGAATGGGAAACCAATTCCTGAGCAAAACCTGAAATGCACAGGCCATAAGAGATAAGATAGACAAGTGGGACTTCATTAAATTGACAAGTTTCTGCAAAGCCAAAGAAACCATCAAGAGAGCAGGGATATAACCCACACATGGGGGGAAAAAACTTGCCAACTCCATTTCTGATAAACACCTAATATCAAGGATCTACAAGGAACTCAAACGTGCTGAAAAGAAAAAACAAAAACAAAAAACAGCCCCATTACAAAGAGGGCAGAAGGTATGAATAGACACTTCTCAAGAGAAGACATATGAGCAGCTAACAGATACATGAAAAAATGTTCAGCTTCACTAGTCATCAAAGAGCTGCAAATTAAAACTACACTGAGATGCCACCTAACTCCTGTTTGAATGGCCATCATCAATAACTCAAAAAATAACGATGCTGGAGAGGATGTGGCAAAAAGGGAACACTTCTACACTGTTGGTGGGAATGTAAACTAGTACAGCCTCTGTGGAAAATAGTGTGGCGATTCCTAAAAGTTCTAAAAATTGACCTTCCTTCTGACCCCGCAACCCCCCTACTAGGAATATATCTGGAAGACTCCAAATCATTCTATAAAAAAGATACCTGCACATGTATGTTTATCACAGCATTGTTCACAATAGCAAGAACATGGAACCAACCATGCTGCCCATCAAAAGAGTAGAGGATAACAAAACTGTCGTACATATGCATGATGGAATATTATGCAGCCATAAAGAAGAACACAATCATGAACTTTGCGGCAATCTGGATGGAATTAGAGTCTATAATACTGAGTGAACTTTCACAGAAGCACAGATCTTAGTACAGCATGTTCTCACTCATAAGTGGTCCTTAATCAACTACTGTAAAATATAAGAAAAAGATTGAGAATACGGGAAACTATGGGCATAGGGGGGCAGGGAAGTGGGAATTAACAATAGTTGCTATCTGCCTGGGAAAGGGAGGTACACCTCATCAACAAGGGTACCTGCACAGCAAATATTTGTATACCTAACCCTTAATTGTACCCCACAATTTTAAAATTAAAAAAAAGAAAGAAGAAAAAGTAATCAGCAAAATAACAAAAGCAAATCAAGTATGAAAACGTTATTAAAACCAGAGTGAAAGAGGAAAAAAGAAAAACTTAAACAAAAAGCAAACAAAAGCGAGCAAAACCAGCAGTCAAAAAAAAAAAAAAAAACCACAAGGAATTGAACTGGCTCTACAGTCCGTTCCTGTATGTCCAAAGTCCCTTCAGCTCTGATCGTAGCTACCCCCTCTCCTCTGCTCTCCTCGCAGGCAGATAACCCTATCTGGGCATAAGTCAGAAGATCCTGTTTCACCAGGCTTGCTTCCTGTCAGGTCTACCACGCAGATCTGAGTTGTCTGTGTCTGATTCAGCCTGGGGGAGGGGCCTCTGTTCTCCTGGTTTGATGAGATTACCTTAGTCAACAAGTTGGAGGCTAAACTGAGCTGGGTGGGGCAAGGCAAATCTCTGCCTGGTCCTGGGTCAAAGAAAATGGCTATAGCGGGCAGCTCCTCACTGGGCTCTTCTCTGGCTTTCCCGAACCTCTGTCTCCACTGATCAGATCTGGGGCTCCAGCTGATCCATTATGACAGGTGATGGCATGGGACAGGTGATGGTATGGGCCGAATGATGTGAATCAGCTGGATTCAGCAGGCTTTTCTCAGATGCCTTCCTGTGAGCAGCAGAGGATCCTGCATGCAATCTTGCTAGGTGGGCTCCAATCTCAGGGCAGTAGGGGCTTGCACTCGCCCTCAGAGGAGGAACCTGGGTACATGCACCCAAGTATCCCCTCAGATGGACTTTCATGCTCCCACCAGCGCCCACCCACTCACTCAGAGAGTCTTTATGAACACTGCCTCCGTGGAGACTTACAGTCCAACCTGTCAACTGCCATCTAAAGTCCACTACTCACATATAATTTTCAAAGGGATTTTTAAAAGTCCTGTTCTTTATTTTAATGATAATTAACATTGTATTCACTCATCCATTTATAAGCATATTCAATATGTAATTTAAGTTTCTCTTTAGGCACCAGGTCTATAGCAGTAAAAGAAATCAGTCTTTATCCTAGAACTCCTTTTTTTTTTTTTTTTTTTGAGTTGGAGTCTCACTCTGTCACTCAGACTGGAGTGCTGTGGCTGCTCCAGGCCACCGCAGCCTCACCTGCTGGGCTCCGGTGATCCTTCCCCTCAGCCTTCCGAGTAGCGCGCTACCACACCTGGCTAATTTTTTGATTTATTGTTGAGATGAGGTCTCGCCAAGTTGCCCAGGCGGGTCTTGAACCCGCGGGGTCAGGCAATCCGCTCACCTCAGTCTCTCAAAGCATGGGGATTACAGGCTGAACCACCGGGCCGGCCGAGAACTCCTTTTTTTAATTATCCAGTTGGAGGATAATAGAAGATTAGACAGATAGAGATAGAGACATATTTATATCTTAAGTGGAAATATGTTGAATTTAAAAATTATTATTAGGGACCAAGAAGTTTGGAAATATGTGCAAAGAGCTTTTTAAACAGGAGAAAGAGCATGTAAGGGGTGAGCGTGTCTGTGGCATGTTCAAGGACAGCAAAGAACAATGTAGACAGTCTAGCACTGTTTGATCTGGTTGTGAATTGGCTGGGTAGTCAGGGTTTACAGGGTATTTATAAGACTTGCTACGAATTTTGACTTTTATTCTAAGTGAAAAGTGAAACAATTTTAAAATGTGTGTCAAGTGCCAATTTATAGTAATCTATTCAGTGGTTTGTCAGTAATCTAGGTCAAGAGGAATTTCATATGATTTTAAGCCCCACAAAATAAGGAATTTTCTCTTTCTTTTTCTTTCTTTTCTTTCTTTCTCTCATTCCTTCCTTCCTTCCATCCTTCCTTCCATCTTTCTCTCTCTCTCTTCTTCCCTCCCACCTTACCCTCTTTCCTTCCTTCCCTCTCTCCCCCCTCTTTCCCTTCTTCCTTTCTTTCTTTCTTTCTTTCTTTCTTTTTCTTTCTTTCCTTCTCTTTCTTTCCTTCCTTCCTTTCTTCCTTCCTTCTTTCTTTCTCTTTCTTTCTTCTTTCTTTCTTTCCTTCTTTCTCTCTCTTTATTTCTACTGTTGTATCAAGAACAAACATGTCAGAGATGTCAGAGATGCTGTTGCCACCCAAGAATTATGTGTCTATTGAATGAACGGCAGATTGAATGAGAGTTGCAACATGGACAAGAGTAGAAGGTGCATTTCTGAGTATAGTTTGGAGATAGATTTTCTGATAGATTATCTGTAGGATGGATTGTAAGAGACAGTATATTAAAAATAAATATTTTGGATTGAGTAACTGGAATAATGTGACTGTCATTTACTGAGATAGGAAAAAGTGTAGGAGATAAGTTGAACAGCAAAAGTGGAACAATGAGTTTTGAAACCAATTGGTTTGAAATTTTAACAGATTTCCAGATGGATATACTACATTAATGAGGCAGTTGAGTGTGTAAAACTATTATACGTGAGAATATGTTTATTGTTTCACTGATTACAGAGCAACAATTTCACATTGACCTTAATTCTTCTGATGACATCAGGTTAAGTTTTTGTTTTCCATGATAAACCTAATAAAAATAGAGAAAACCAAGACTTGTCTAAGAGATATGTACAGTATCAGTGTATTATTTAAATCATTGTGTTACATGCAAACTTCAGGTTACAAAAGGTTTATGGGGCAGAAACACATTTTCTTACCACTAGGAGAAGAGAGGCTAGAAGACATAGGGACAAACTAAGCACTGATGACAATGTATGAACAAGGAAACCTAAGTTCATGGAAGATTCAGCTGATTTTGTCTTTTCAGATGGATCAAAGCCCCCCAACTCTTCAGCTTTATATTGTAAATGGGCTATTGAGTGACAATAAATTTAGTCAAATTAAAGTCCTAATTTATTTTTAATACTTAAAAATGAAATGGAAAACTGAGGGAATAAATGTATACATAGCACTTAACAGATGTATTTTTGGTTATGAGTTTCAAAAAATCACATGGTGTAAAACAAATACAATGAGAATTTAAGTAAACTTCAGTTAATTCTCCAATAAATAAAACACTATGCTACAAAAACCATGGCCATGTCTGTATGCTAGAGGTCTTTAGTTATTACATATGTTTAGGAAAAATATCTTCTATATACAATTTCTAAAGAAATCCTGGTGAGAAGGGGCAAGGAGCATATTTATCTAATTTCAATGTAACAAATAGCACTGTTTGGGACTGGATCTTAGTGGAAATAATATCTGCCAGATAATAAGATTGAAAACTGTCCTGGAGACATAAAAAAATTGGTAGTTAAAAGTAAACCTCCACTTGATAAATTTTAAATTCCTATATCAGCTTCCAATGCATGCTATTTCTAAAATTTAACTATAGATAACATCCACTTTCAAAAATCTAGTAAAATATACTGATGAAAACCCTGACCTGGAGATTTTTATTTTTAATTGTTGCTCCTTTTTGCCTACATTTTCAAGAAAAAATGTAAACTGATAAAGTAATGGAAAAAATGGGAAAGACCTCCAGATCTGTTCAATGATGACCTCTATTAACAATTTGATGTGTTAATTCAGTCTATGCCCAATGTCTGCATTGAAGCCCAAGCTTAATATGTCTTCAGATAATTGTAACTGATGATACTCATGATCATGCTTAACACTTCAAGTTATTTTAAAGACCACACACAGACCCTACTCCAGAATTGCTTGTTCGCTGTTTTTTTAATCAACACAGATATTTCTAACTAACGCTTCTCTATTTGCATAAGTTACAATAAAATGGAGCTAAAACTACCCTAAACACTTTACTTAAAAATAACCTGTTATTATAGACTAATAGTTTATTTTATAAAATGAGCACTGAGTTATTTTTCTAGCATATATTCTTATATTAATACATGATATTTATTCTAGAATTTCATAATAAATATTAAAAATGATTTGAGTCAATATACTATTATTGTGGTATGAACATTTCATAAATGGTAGAGATATGTGGTATGCTTTTCATTAGATTTTTATACTGCATATCTAAAAGTGCCATTTGCCTTGTTAAGAACAATGGATTAGATGTCATGAACAACCATTTGAAATCCAGAAATACTTTAATAATAAAGAGCCGTTTGTTTGAGGATAACAATCCATTCAGTTCATCTGCTTAGCATTTAAATGAAAAAACATGGATCAAAGTGATTACTATAAATTGATTAGCTCTCTACCAAGTGCTAATGCAACTTAGGCTAATGCTAGCATTTGTTATATAGAAATATCTTATAAAATTTATACATTTATTCAAAATCATTTTAGTTAAGTTCACATCTAACTGTATATCCAATATTTATAGTGTTGTTATTAAAAGTAAAAGCAATAAAAAAAGTGAAAAAACAAGAGTGAAATGCCTTTTTAGATCATCATAATGACATTTATTAAATCACAGGGTTTAGTTGAGATTATGTAATTTAATGCAAAACATACTCAAAATGTTTATCTTAATATAAATTGTTTAAAAGGAAAACTTTGTTAACCACAGAATTAACAGAATTGTTATTAAATATATCATTTGTCTGTGAATATTTTTCTAACTAATCTATTTTGTAGCTTCTAAATCTCCTATTGCTTTATTCAGTTCTCTAATTCTACTGATTACTACCCTTAATACAATTATTCCTTTTTTTTTTTTTTTTTTTTTGCTGGACTTCACAATTCAAGGATAACTTAACATATTGAAACCTTCTTAAAATAGTTAATAGTGTTCAAAATTTTCTTTAAAGGAGCTAAAAATATTGTGCTGCTGTAATTTGGTGTGTCATTTTTAAGTTATACAAGCCAGTTTAAAGGACAAGAGAAGACCAAGGTCTAGAGTGGGTAACATTGAATATTGGCAAGTTATAATTTAAAATTCTTACGTATTACTACATAAGAGGAAAGAATATTTCACATGAATGCAGCTTTGTACATTTTTTTTGTTTTGTTTTGAGTTGGAGTCTCCCTCCGTTACCTAGACTGGAGTGCAGTGGCACACTCACGGCTACCCCAGCATTGACCTGTTGGACTCCAGTGATCCTTCCTGCCTTAACCTTCCCAGTAGGTGGAGCTACAGGAGCATGCTACCTCGCCCAGCTAATTTGTTTGTTTGTTTGTTTGTTTGTTTGTTTGTTTGTTTGTTTGTTTTTGAGAGACGCGGTATCTCCAAGTTGCTGGACCTGGTCTCGGAACCTGCAGGCTCAGGCAATCCACTCACCTCAGCCCCCCAAGTATTTGGATTACAGACTGAGCCACCAAGCCCTGTCACTTTTGTGCATTTTATAAACATTTCGATATTTTATATGTGCCATGCCCTCCATTTGATGTAGGAAATACCAAGCTAATAAGAGAAAATTCTTCTCTTCAAAGAACTCACAGTCTAGTATTGGAAACATAAAAGGAAGTAAACAATATTATGATATGGTAAATGTAATAATAGAGGAAGCCCAAAATACAGAGAAGGAATTACCAAACTCTTCCTGTAAATATAAGAAAATATATAGATAAGTCTGTACAGAATATGTAATATGTAAAGATAAGTATAACTTTGTTAATCGATTAATAATCATGAAGCCTAAGTGACAGTTCACTTTGCAGTTCATTCTCTGGTTCAATCTCTGGTTCAAAAGGAAAATGCTCAAACTATTCTCAATTTCCCTAGAGCAGAGCATGAAAGTATTTTATGGATCAAATTTGCAGTAGATGGGGCATAGGATTGCCATGGGAGCTTGGGGACAGATGCATCTGGAGAATTAAAGGGAAATCACATTATGAATATTTCTTATGACCCCCTTAAGAGTTATAACTTTGTCTAGCAGGCAATGATCCACATCTTTCATTCAGTTGACATATTTACTGAATACTTCATACATGTCAGCTTGAACTGTTGTAACAAAACTGGCTTAAACAGTAAATATTTATTTCACACAGTTCTAGAGGGTAGGAAGTCCAAGATCAAGATGCTGGTAGATTAATTACCTGGTAAGGAGTTGTAGTCAGTGCTTGGTTCATAGATAGCGCCTGCTTGTTGTGCCCTCACAAGGTAAAGAGAAGAATCAAGCTCTCTCAGGACTTTCTCTTTTTTTTTTCTTTTCTTTTCTTTTCTTTTTTCTTTTTTGGCACAGGGTCTCACTCTCTCTAGCAAGAGTCTTGCCCAGGCAGCCTTAATACCCTGGGCTCAGGTGATTCTCTCACCTCAGCCTCCTCAAGTAATTAAGACTACAGGCAGGCACCACCACACCTGTATTATTTATTTATTTATTTATTTGTTTGTTTGTGGAAACAGGGTCTCGCTATCCTACCCAGGCTGATCTCAAACTCCTGCACTGAAGCAATGCTCCTGTATTGGCCTCCCAATGTGCTGGGGTTGCAGGCATGAGCCACTACTCCTAGCCAACTCTCAAGACTTTTGTAAGGACATTACACTCATTTATTTATGAAATCTTCCCCCTCATGGCTCTGTATACTCCTAACTACCAGCAAAACTTAAACCTACTAATATCATCATGTTGGAGGCAGGGTTTTAACATACGAATTTTGAAGGCATACAAGCAGTCAGTCTAAAGTGGTGCACTTCTAGGTTTATACTAGAAGAAGAAGAAAAATAAGGAAACAAAGATCTACATCTTCATGAAGTTTACTTTTCTGAGAAAATATACAATAATCATTAAAATAAAAATTATGCAAACATCTGATACACCATAAAATGGCAAGTGTCAAGGAAAATAAAATAAAATAGAGAACAGGGTAAGGGATGTCAGGAGTGTATGAATGAGATAGTAGCCGCATTGACTATGATGACTAAAATGAGTCATATCTAGAAATGAAGTTTGAGCAAAGATTTGCTGTAGGTGATAGGGCTTTATAAACCGATAACCTAGCATTCTGGGCAAAAGAAACAGCTAGGAGCTCAGTGTGGCTACAGCGAACTGAGGAGAGTTAGAATAGATGCAGTCTTAAAATATTTAAGGGGGGCATTATATCAATGTTAAAATTTGTATGCAAATGTATTATTAACTTATTCTTATGTGTTCTGTGTTCAAAGAAAACACAATTTTTTTCACAATTAAGAGAATATACATTTAAAGATATTGTTCAAAGACTTGCATATCAAGCAATTGCTACCAAATTTTAACTCCTCTTATTCTTTTGTGCAGCAGGATAGTTAGAACAAATCTTTGCAAGCTAGTCACTTCTTAAAAACCACTGTGTGAAGTATATATGTACATCTTTACATGAAGTGGAAAGATATTTTAATATTTGTCCTAAATATGTATATGGGCTGGAAAGATACATTTGTATCTTAATTTTTCTGTAACTTATATTTCAGTTATCTAGGATAACACATACTCTGTGAGTTGTTCTTATTTTATAAAAGTGATACAGATTAAATTGCTATTTGGGAAAAAATGGAGTGGTGAATGAAATCAAGTGTGGATCTTTGATGTGATTCATTTATTTATGTAAATCTGTTATCAGTCATGGTTTACTGTGCAGAGCATGCTTAGTTAAAATCATAAATATTATTTTTATCTTTCTCAACCACTAAAAGAAGACAAACAAAAAGTAATGCACACAAAAATTATAATTTCTAATTTGTGTTTGTTGAGGGGACTTCTGTTTGTCTACCACAATATCTATTCTCTATTGCTTCTTCAATGTGAGAAACCGAATATTCTGCTGTATACATTGCCAAGTCAGAAGATTCTATTTTCCAACTTCTCTTGTTGATGATTTTGTCTATATGACTATGTTATAACCAATGATATTTAAATTTACTTACAAAGAGAGAATGTTACCTTCTTATCCTTTCCCCCAAATTGCAGATATTATGACTGGAACTGCACTGTCCCATCTGGTCAATGAGAGTAGAATTTAACATTGAAGGAGGAACGTGAGAACTGAAAGTTGCAAAAAAAAAAACCTAATGAATTTTTGGAGCTTCCTTATGTGCCCCAGACTGCCTCCCTCCAGATGAATTTTATTGAAAAAATAAAATAAAATTCGGAATATATGAGTGTCTGGATCTTTAGGTTTTCTGTAAAAACAGCTGATCCTAATCCCACACGATAGCATCACTTTATGTTTAATTTAATCATATTCCATTACTAGATGAATCTAGAATGTGTAGAAAATCTTATCATACTAGGCTTTCAAATGTATAGAACTACTTAAGTTGAGCTAAAATATTAATATTGATTTAGAATTTTGCATAGAAAAAAGCAGAAGTATAAAATTTAAAAAATTAGAAAAAAATGTTCTAAAAGTGTTCTAAATAAATGTTCTTATTTATAAAAAAAATTACAGTAATTAGAAATTGCCTATTGCCATATGCAGTACCATGTATGAAGTTGAAAGCAAATAAACATCACCAAACAGTGGGTCTTTCTTATTGAATAAAGCCATGTGGAAATAGTATATCTCCATCAGCCCCAAGTATTTTTTTCAGTGAAACTATCTATAGACATAAGTAGAAACACTTCATTCTGATGATTTATGAATTTGTAACATTATGTAATTTGTATTCTAATGCATTATAAACTTACTCTTATGTGCTCTATGTTAAAAAAAAAAAAAAAAAAACATAATTTTTTTTTTTTTTTTTTGAGTTGGAGTCTCACTC
>NW_007247675.1:470044-509094 GCF_000164805.1 Carlito syrichta | reverse complement strand
TTCACGCCCGGCTGATTTTTTGATTTATTGTAGAGATGAGGTCTGGCTGCCCAGGCGGGTCTCAAACATGCGGGCTCAGGCAATCCACTCACATCAGCCTCCCAAAGGCACGGGATTACAGGCTGAGCCACCGAGCCCGGCAAAAAAAAAAGCATAATTTTTTTTTCACAAGAAAGATAATATACATTTTGACAAGTGGCATAATATGGTAGAATGAGTTTTGTCTAAATCTTTGAAGTTGGATCAAGGGGTCTTCAATGCTATCTTATCAATTTCTGGGAAAAAGATGCTTAGCAGTTGCAATTTCAAGGTTATATAACTATTATTCAGTCTAGAGTTTCACTGAGCTCATTCATGTGGAACAGGAAACAGCCATTCAGCAAATTGAGTGAGGAAAGAACTTCTACTGCTCAACTATATCTCTGTCCTTCTCAGAAGGCAAGAGAATAACACTTAGCATTTGGGTGAAGCCATATAGCTAATTCTCATTGCTGACCTGTGACCGAAAGTGATGTGTTTCACATGTGTACCAAAGCATTAACTTACAATGAAAAAACATGAAATTTCTCCTTCTGTAATGTGGTAACTGCAGATGATTCATTTTGTTGTGGTGATACAGCTGCAAAATCACAATAGTATGGGTCGCTGAGTCACTGCTGAGAGGATAGTTGTTTTAGAGCATCAATCTAAATTTTTTGAGCATAGGGAGGGGGTAACATAACACCAGTAAGGGCTTCTGATTTCAAACCAGGCAAAGTGGGGACCAAAGTGAGTCCCAAACTTTACCTGTACGATGACCACTTGTATACCTAATCCTGAAATGTACCCCACATATTTAAAATAAAAAAAATTAAAATTAAAAAAAAGAAAAGAAAAGAAAGTTTTTGAGCATGAAATATGTATTTTATTTTGTGAAATCCCTCAGATTTGGGGGTAGTTTTTAAAGGAACTTAAGTTAACTTACAGGTATAAGTCTTCATGTATTCCTCAAGCTAGTAAGTATGATTCATTTTCTTTCTAAAATCACATATCTCTTGCCTCATGCCACAGAAGTCTAAGGTAATAGCTTGTCCTTGCTTGCACACACATGCACGGGTATACCAGAGGCATTTTTAGTATTGATGCTAAGCAGAGATAGCAGGTACAGTAATTTTATGGTCACCACAAATGTGACATATTTTTATAAGTTAATTTTAAATATTTAGAGCTCATTGTGTAATACTTTAGATAGAAAAGCTGAAAGTTGCAATTACCATATGAACATTTGTGCAGTCTATTGTTAAGGTCTTTGAAGGGACACAAATAAATAGCAGATCAGTAGTTGTATTAGTCTGCTCAAGCAGTCATGACAGAATACTACAGACTGGGTTATTTAAACCATAGAAATTTACTTTCTTATAATTCTGGAAGCTAGAAATCCAAAGATCAAGGTTGGTTTCTGATAGGCCTCTCTCCTTGGGAGTTTTTTTCCTGTGTGCTCACAAGATCTTTTCTCTCTGTGCATGCAGAGAGATTGAGAGATTTCTGAAGTCTCTTCCTCTTCCTATAAAGACAGGAGTTCTATCAGATTAGAACCCCATCCTTATGACCTAATTAACTTTAATTATATCTCTAAATTCCCTATCTCCAAATAAAGTCACAGTGAGGGTTGTAGCTTCAATGTTCAAATTTTGAGAGGACACAAATCCATCCATAACAGGAATATTATACTGTTGGAATTTTCTTCTTTAGGAGGTAAAAAATATTTTAGGGATGGACACGAGACATCTCTCCCAACCACACAAACAAAAAGCCAATTTTTTCAGTTGCTTTTTATTTTTTTCAACTCAAAGGACTTAACTGTAAAGATTATGGTAAAGGAGGCTCTGATATCCCCTGAGGGAATGTGCAGTTCATCAGGAGAGCCTGCTTTTACCTTCTGCTTTTGTAATACTATTCACTTCTGCTTCAGAAATCCTCCTGTTACCAAGAAGGCTTTTCATTAAGATATTTTGAAATGAATAAGAAAAGCATAATAATTAAAATAATTTGAATACATTTCTGTAATCAGGGCTATTTTCTAGTCGATTCTGCTATGAATTATTCTCGGTTATAGTGTCCAACATGTCAAAGATCTACGATGAGATCAAATGTCAACATTGAAACAGTTCAGTAATAAAAGGCTAACATTCATGCGTCCTGAATTTGATTATGTTTGTCTTCTCATCACAAAATTCCCAAAGAGAAATTAAATATGAAATTCTCCTTGGGAATTCCTCAAATCCAGACAAATGAAAGTACAAAATTATTAAATAAAGAAATACAGAAAGTAAAGTCTGAAATACAATTATTTTGGCTTGTGAATTAAAAGCCAAAAAATTTAATGCCGCAATCCACTAATGAGGCTTAATGCAATTAGTCCAAATTAGCTAGCTGTATTCTCAGTATCTTGATGGATTTGTTTGTTTCATGTGGCCTGGACTGTCTTTCTGTTGAAACAAGTGTGACACATCCAGAACCCAGGAATTGCGTTATTTTAATAAAAAGTCTCTTTATTTTCTTATTTTTTTAAAGAATAAAAAAATAATACAACACAGATATAAGCATGGTACTGTACTCAAAACCAACCAAAGACAGGAGGATGCAGTCATTTCTAGGTTTCTCAAAATTGAGCAAGTAGAGGTAATAAAGAAGACAGCAGAGTTTTAGTTGTGGCTAAAGAAATAATTGATGAAGAAAATCATTTTCCAGAGTGACATACCACCTCTGCTGTTATCAAGATTCTAGTAATTTGAACCTACCCTTGACTAGGAGAAATTTTCCATCGCATGTGGATCTATGACTACCATATCCAAAGGTTCATCTCAAAGAGTGGTGTCTAAGGCATGGCATATGAGAATTGTATAAATGAGCCATGGTAACAAACTGGATGTGACTTTTTTTTTTCTATTTGCATACTTAAAGTCATTTAATTTGCAGTTTCCTTCTGTGTTTCTTGTTTTAGAAGTCCAGTATGAGTTCTCTCTGGTGACAACACCAACTCTCTCATAAGCATTCGTTTTTTAGTTCTATGATACAGTTCTGTTTCTGTTGTGAGACCAGCCTAGGGGCATTTTCTCTATCACCTTAACTGTATTTCAATTACAAAAACACCTTCAACACTATCATGTTCTGATACTACTGTTGATGCTTCTGGGTTAGGTGAAGACCTATGCCAGGGTTTTTTCATCCTCTAGATAATGTCTCTCCTCAGACTTGAATGCTCTGTACTCTAAATAATATCTTATTCCACTATATGTTTTTTGCTCCAACTTTCCATTAATTTGTGTGTTTGTGTGTTTCACTCCTCTTCCTCCCCTAACTTCTACTGCTTTTTTTTATCCATTGGGGAGTCTTGGCTCAGTTAGTATAATTTAACCTGATTAAATCAGCTCTTAACATTCTCTGACACATGTGACATCAATTACAATGTGTTCTCTCCCTGTACATTCTCTTTTCTCACTGACCCAGAGATTCATTTCTCTAAATATATCTTAATCAGTGATTTCAGAGACTGCATAATTATTCACTTGTCAAACAAAATGTATTGACTTTTTTTATGAATTAGATAAACCCATTCCAGAGGTATTCTAGCAAACTAAATTCTTAGCTGCACTGAAACAGCACGTACTATCATCCTGCCTGAATTTCCTTTAGTGTGTCACTATAATCATTCCCACATGCTCTTGATAACAGATATAGCAGATATAGGTATGTACATACATACACACATATGCACCTTTGTGAACTCAGGCACATGTAACTAAAGCAGCACACACACACAATAACAAAATTAATTAAACATAATATTAAATGTCTAAAAATGATTTATAAACTTTTACCAGAGCATACCCTATTTTATTTTGCCTAGAAGAAGTAGAATATCTGCATTCTAACTATTTGGTAAGAATATTTATCTGGAACTACTGCTTCTTAATAACTTTACAAATCCTCATTGTGACAAATAGTAATAGAGGGAAGGGGGTGTGATCTAGTCTGAGAAAATCCCAAAGAAAATGTAGTCAGAGCAAAAGAAAGGTGTAGTCAAGAGTTCCTGCTCTTTCCATTCTAGTGCTTCCCATCCCAAAGGAAGATTGAGGGCATGCTAGTTGAAGCATGCCTTCTATATTTTGTTTTGTATTGTTTTCACCTGTAGAATATGAAGGAGAATGGCAAAGCCAGAAAGGAGAGAATTAAGACAAACATATGGACTTTGCAGCAACTTGAATGGATTTCAAGTCAATCATACTCAGTGAACTATCATAGAAAAAAAAGAACATATACCATATGTTCTCACTCATAGGCAGCCCTTGAACAATTATCATAATACTATAAGAAAGGGATTAGCAATAGTGGGATACTTCCAGGGATGGTGGGTGGGTTTGGCAATTGAGGGAAACTGCTAGGGGAGGGAGTGGCACACCTCAACAACAAGTGTACCTGCATACTCAACATTTGTATACCTAACCCTGAATTGTACCCCACATCTTTAAAATTATAAAAAAAGAGGAAAATAAAGTTACAGAAGAAAAGTTATATTAGGTTGATACATAAGTTCATAATGTCTGCTTTTAGCATGGTAACACTATGGTGTTTGGAATTTATCATTTGTCATTTGGTGTGACAGTGTTGTGCTTGCGCATATGCCTTGCATTTTGCAGACTTGAAGAAAGTTAATACTATTTGTGGGTCAAAGAAGATGGAATGTCAAGTGGGAAAAAATGAACACTTCTGACATATTCTTATGTTTGTGTTTAATAGAGGAGTAAAGGTAGTGGAAGTGACTGAAAACATTTGTTTTCCAAATGTCCTCTATGGGGAGAATGCCATTGGGGAAAGCACAGTAAGAAAATGGTTTTGTCATTTCAAAGAAGGCCAATTTGACCTGAGTGATTCTCCATATTCAGGAAGACCACTGTGCTTTGATTAAAACCATTTAAACAGTTTAATCCATAATGATCCACATCAGTTAATCTGAGAATTGGCAAATATGACCAATCATTATATGACATTTGCATTCCATGGACAAGAAAAAACCACTTATGAACTTATGCATCAATTCAATACCTTATAAATCAGATGACTTTTAATGTCTTGAATAGATCCAAGTAAAAACTACAATAATTGTTATTTGAATAGAGTATTTATTTCAATGAAAGCTTATATGAGATTCATTTTGTAGCCCGTCCTCTAAGATTTTGAGTCAACGGTGTACCTTATGAATGCTATATTGTACCTTTTATAAAAATCATCATCCTAAACCTCAACAATAAGTTAACTTTTGCTATATCAGTCTGATGATTGGATTCAAAAAACTAAAGAAGTGAGGGACAATTACACATAAACTATCAGGATTCTGAAATCAGTGATAAAGTCAGTGTGCATTATAGCAATACACTGATGTAAAAACTTAATTTGGGGAGAGATTATATGCTTTGTAACTAAAGTTTCAAGTGGAGAATCAGGCACTTGTGGTCAATAAGTTAGGAAGTCTAAAAGCTCTTAGGACTTTTCAAATTGGAAATGTATAATGAACTAAGCTTTTATGAGCAGTCCCCAGCAGCCTAAGATTTTTTGTTTGTTTTTTTATTGTGTCCATGTCTTTATCCATCAGTATAAGAACTAACAGGTTTCCAAATGGCTAGAACAGGTCACATATAATCAAATCTCATAAAGATGATCATACTTCTTCTTTCCCGGGGCCAGCAAATATTTTGTTTATCACTGTAACAGTCACTTTGGGACAAGGAGTGGGTTAAATTATTGACTTAACTAATTAGGACCTAACCCTGGGAAATACAGTTCTCTAGAAGAATCAGACATTTTAGTTGCCACCAGGGGAAGGATGTGATTAGCAAATGACAATTGTCAAATGTTAAAAATATGTCAAGGCTGCTGACTTGTGCTGTAGATGGAGACTAGATTTTTCTTGAAAATTATTTTCTGACGAGGCTTTTGATTATTAAAACTCCATCTATATACAAGCTAATTGTTATTGGCATCTTGAAAATATTATAGGCAAGAGAATGACAGGAATTGAGACAAATATCATTATTATAGCTATAGCATGTTACAGAAATGCATCAAAGGATAGCAATTTCATCGCTTCAACACCATGTGGGGTGAGTTGTAGGGTTTGGGAGATCTTGCAGGTGTTATAACTAATGATGCTCTGTGATATATATTACAGTTAAGGCAGATGATAAAGTTGTAATGAACTGACACCAAACATTTCTAAAATAATTTAGTTTAGCATCCACGTGAGGGAAAAATAAACTTTTAAAAGTAAAACTGAGTATTACATATTGTATTTATTTTAATTTTCTTCAAAATATGTAAATATTTGGTTTCTGTAAATGTAACACCATGGTGATCAGGAGCCACATGTAGCCTCAGATTTAATTTAAATTGCAGATGGTTTTTTGAAAAATATGTGATTTATCCATTTAATTAGATGTTCAATATATATACTTGGGTTAATACAGATAATCAGAGAACCATCAATTTGAATCGTGTCATTTGGCCTACTATAGAATTGTTTTTATTGAGCTAAATTTAGTTTAATTCATATGACAAATTTGAAAGATTTAAAAGATATAGTTCTATTATGCCTGTATTTTTTTATGAAATGGTGCTGACATTATTTATGAATTTATACATTTTATTTTTATGATAATGTATGTGAGATTTTTTCAGTGACTCTGTAATAGAGTAATTGTATCTCTTCTTTAGCCAAAAGATGTTTTTATATTATGAATATTAGAAATAATGTCCTAATCTTTTCCCATTTTCTATAAGGAAATGGAAATTCCAGAGTCAAATTAGTGGGTCTACATGTCTTCCTTAATACAACCTACAAAGTCATAACTTGAAATTGAAATAAGCTAAATCTGTTAATAAAATCAAATTGCTAGCAAAATAATAGTATCAACCAGTTTACTCCATTTTGTTTAAAGCTTCCATCTTAGTTGCCTGCCTGACCTAAGAATCATTCCTCAATGTCTATAGGTGATTACAGTAACATTCCCATGACCACTGACCCCCAGCTTTGTCCCCTTTGGGTAGGTTGTGCTGACCATTTCCTGCTGACTGACTCCCTAGCCACAAGTTCCATGTAACTGTATGTTTGGTTAACTGAAATAAAATGCTACGCTTTGCAAAACCCCACTGCTACATTTTCATATTTTGCTCTTATATTTTGTTTTTTTGTTTGTTTTGTTTTGTGTCGGGGACTAAATAGTTAAAGCATAAAACTGTCTACCTAGAAAAGCAGAGTCCAGATAAGAATAGTATGTGTCTTTCAAAGTACAGAAAGTGCGGCCCAAGGACAAAACTAATATGAAATGTTGGCAGAATAGTCTGAGTCTGGGTACAGACACTTCTTGATAGAGGGGAAGTTTAATATTGAAGATTGGGGAAGTTTGAATGCCTGATTGTATTGTGCTTGTATATAAACTTTGGAATAAAGAGAAATGGGGTCACTCGGGGACTAGCCCCGGTGCCCTCCCTTTGCAGCTAAAGGAGTCTTGTCTTCCTTTCACGCCTCCACTCCCTCTTTCAGGTACCCTAATAACCCCAGCTGGTCCGGACAGTTTTGTTTTGTTTGAGTTGGAGTCTCATTCAGTCACCCAGACTGGAGTCCAGTGGCACGCTCCTGGCCACCGCAGCCTCGACCTGCTGGGCTCCAGCAATCCTTCCACCTCAGCCTTCCAAGTAGCTGGAACTACAGTTGCGCGCTACCATGCCCGGGTAATTTTTTTGATTTATGGTAGCGATGAGGTCTCGCCAAGTTGCCCAGGTGGGTCTTGAACCCGCGGGCTAAGGCAATTCACTCACCTTGGCCTCCCAAAGAGCAGGATTACAGGCTGAGCTATCGAGCCTGGCCTATTCTTATATTTTGTTAGTCACCTAACCAAGGTAACTCCATTGTATAGTGATTCTTCTACCGTGTCTCTATGTAACTGCCTTAAACTATATCTCATTGTAAGAACTCCAGGGACTTTCTGGGCACTGGCTATACCTGGGACATGAAATTAATCAAAGCTCCCTAACAATCAAATTTTCCATTTTGGTTGCCAAGTTGTTAGTTAATGGTTGCTATGGTCACTAAATTGCTATCTAGTCAACACTGCAAATTTTACCTATAAAAGCTTGTCACAAACTGCACTAGTTTGTCAAGAGTTTTTCTGGCATTTGCCTGCTCTTGACCCGCATGTTAATAAAGGACTCATAATTAATTAGACTCAGCTCATTGGGGTGTCTCTTTCTCGCAATTCAGTCATAACAAAATCATTACCCTTTTCATTATTACTATAAAAAGAAAAGATAAAAGAATGATGGTGATAGTATTAGTTGGATTAGTAGCAATGGAAATTAACAAACATACTGACTATCAAGCAATGGACTAAGCTGCTATGTTATCTATAGTTCTTTCTCTAGACATCGATTATTTTATATCACTGTCATATTATCATCACTTTATTATACTAGCATTTCATAAGTAATGTGAAAATATCTGAAATAAAAAGCAAAAGACATTAGAAAGGTGTTTTATTTTTTGCAAATATAATAATGTCATTTAAAAAATTATGCTTATTTTGTTAACATAAAAAATTATTTCTATAAGCAGGCACTGTTATAACTTTTCTTACAGTGAATATTAGTTAATGATTGCAAAGGTAGATTCCAATGGAAAATTTTATAAACCACTGCTATGTGTTTATTTCAAAAACTACAAGTTCCTTAAGGGCAGTTTATTTTTGTCTCCACAGTGATTTGTACAAATAAAGGACCGGTGGTCTTTCGATAAAGAAGTAAATGGACCATAGCAGTTTTTAAGGCATCAGTAGAAATTGCTAAATGAGAGAGCAAAAAGCCAGCTAAAATTAAAACTATAGTTATAAGGTTGAAATGCTGATTACATGGGGCTGTGAAAAACCAAACAACAAAAATCAGTTATCTCCAGACAAAAGACCAAGTGTCCACAGGAAAGCATGATCTTATTAATTCACTTGAAGTCCCTTTTAGGCAGAAATAATTTTCATTGAACATTTTCAGTAATGTTTCATTTAACTGCCTCCAGTAGAACTCCTTTGATCAAAATCTGAAATGGCTGCAACCCTCAGCAGTTCTTTCTGTTGTGCTGGTGCCTCAGAGGTCACATGATGACATTGCAGACCCCTGCCATTGACTCCTGTCTGTTGCCATAAACATCTCACTTACCGTGGAAGAAGGCAATTAAAAGATGTCCATGATGAGGACGTGGGTGCTTCGAGAAGAGGTCTGCGGCTGTGCCGCTGAAGGATTTATGAATTAAATTTGCTTGCTCTGCTGCAGAAAAAGTGACAGCATCTTCAGTTTACAACAGTGTTTTTAATTTAGACATGTTATGCATGGTCAGAAACAACAACAGTCATTTCCCTTGTACAAGCCTTATTACTTATAAATCATGACAGTTGCCATAGCTGCATTAATTTGAAGACATGAATAAATAACAGTATCAAAACAACTTCTTTTTTTAATATCTCAATCTCCCAAAGAAGCAGAAGTAAACAAAATAGTATTGTCAAAATATTTACATAAAACATACATAGTGATGTACAAGTTTTTAGAGGAGTACACCGAGGCACAATTTACTTTGAAAGGCATCGAAATTAACAAGTAATGATTGATGAATAGAGGAGTGGAAAGATAGATAAAGCAAATGTTGCATATTGTTAATGCTATTACCTAGGTGGCAGGTAAATGGATGTTCACTGTAAAATTCTGTCAAATACTATGCATTTTTGAAAAGTTTCATAATACAATGTTGGAGACTACAGGTTGAAAATAGATTATTACAGCTAAGATATATATCTAAAGTTATGCCAAACTGTATTTCACTGTAGTCAATTATTCTTTGAAAAGTGAAAGCAAATTGAGTTAATTGCCAATGTGCTCTCTGCATGGGGTGAGGTATTTGGAAATTGGAACTCTACTTATTCCAGTAACCCTAGATCTTTGTTTTCTGTTGTGCTAACCAATTCTACTCATGAAAGTTAAGTTGAATGCCAGGTGGCATAACCAATCCATTTATTTTAATGAGCTTCCTAGTTAACAACTGAATCCCATCCTATTCTATTGTATACTAATCAATCAAAGTGATCATTAAATATAAAACTCCTTTTCTTTGACACAAATTCCTTACTAAAAATTAGTGAGGACCAAACACTCCCTTGTATTTTATTCTTATATTTTCACTTTCTTGTGTTAGCATATGTTAGACAGTGTAAAGAATATAACTGTAGGGTTTTCTATAAGTTATAGTTAGAATAATACATTTAAGAGAATGCATCAACTGTCTGGGAGATGGTTTGGGTTTCCATTAACAGATAATATGTGAAATCTGCTAAGATGATATTGTGTTCAGGGCTGAGAAATATAAAATAGGTGTTCTGGTAGCTCAAAGCTTGTATAAGTACATATTTCGGGTAAGGTTGATGCTTTTCTTTAGGCAAAATAGTGATTTATAAATTAAAACTGTAACAAGATTTTCTGGAACATGGTATGGCTTGCAGAAGTTGAGACATATAGTCAATAAAGATTGCAAACTTTGGGGTGAGGAAGGTAAGACAAAGCCTTCTCTCACTGTTCAAAAGATTCATGACAATGAACAAGACTTGCTATATCTCTAAGCCTCAGGTTTCTCATTTTCATTATTGACATGATAGTATCATTCAATTTTTCAAGCTTGTTGTAAATCATCAGTAGAGATTGTAGATATTAAACACATTCTTTAAAGCTAGGATAATAATGCTCACACAAAAATACTTTATTATTATTAACTAATTTCAGTAATTAATAATACAGGTACTCAAAATTAAATGTTGTTTTCATTAAAAGTAAGTACTATAAGTATCATTTTGAATTTGGTGTATATTAACACTATATAAATCCAGATTATTTAATGAAAAATGGTATTTTCATAGTTGGGGAGAAGACTGGAAAACCTAGAAGATTTGCACAGAAAGGTGGTTTAAAAAAGAATAGTTGTTTAAAAAAGAATTAGGCATCTCATTTGTCTAGGAGGTAGCATTCTCTAAGAAAAATTGTTAGTTGAGAAATACAAGTGGCTAAATTAATGTTTAATTTTTTTTATTTTCTTGGATACTATCTTATAGGTGTGGAAAAGAAGATCCTACTTTGTAGGAAAAAAAGGTGAAAAAATACCGTATGTTTCCAGGGTTACTTATACAGAAATACAAATGCATTTTTAAAAGTCAATGAAGATTCACATTAAAATTACAAGTAATTGCTTCTGCAAATGTGGATGAAGTAAAGAACAGAATAATAAGGATAGTTTAGCCTGACACCGATGTCTTAACAAGTAGAAATTTAACCAAGATATCTGTTATCCCTGGAGGTAGGAAACACAAACTGTAGATGTGAGTCTTTTAAGTAGAAAATGTACATTTTCTCAATATGCTTGCCATTAGTTTATAATAATGTATTCATGTATAGTAATAGTAGGCAGTAAAGTGCACTAGAATTTCATAAAATATGATTTGCCACAGAATCAACTTTTATGAGATGTTTATTCATATTGGATTATTCCTGAGGATATATTTTAATGATTAATGGTATGTCATTGTATCATAAAGCAAAATAAAATAAATGCCATAAAAATAGTTTTAAATCCAAATATATGAATTAAAATATATTATACGTTTTTAAAATTGGTATATGTAAAATATTTTAAAATTATAATTTATTCTTAAATGTTAAGAAAAGAAATACCACAAATGGAACTGAAAATATAAGCTATAATGACTTTCTTGTCTCATAATTAGAATGTACATGAAAACTATTCATGTAGAATAGGATTCTCATTTCATGTACATTACATATGATTTATAATTTATATGAATTCAATTATTATATTATATTTTAAAAGTAATAATAAAAGTTTATATCATAAAAATATAAAAGCTGAGATCTTGAATCAGTGAAAAAGATTGTAGAATTGGAACAAATAGTATTTAAAATATTTTCATTTAAAGAATATTAAAGGGATTAGAAGAAATGTTTTCTGTTATGCCGCAAAACTTCTAGTCACTGCTCATCCCACAAGTACATAATGAAATTTATATGAAGCCTGTCTTTTTGTTCTGCCTGCTTGAATAAACCCAACCTTTATTTCTGAGTTCTGAAAAAATTTTATTATTCTCTACTGCATCATCCTTTCAAAAGTTGCATCGCAGAGTTATGTGATGCTAGTACAGATCATAATAAGAGATTCTCCAATGTTTAACATGTCTTGTGTTTCCTTAAAAAACTAAAATGATCACATTTTAGCGTTCTTTTAAAAAATGAAAGTATTTTGAATAGTATTATTTTTATTTTGCAAGTTTACATCTATATTCCTAATGAAGATTATGTTGGAGTATCCCATTGTTGCGTTAATTTTATTATACTTTGGTTATGAAGTTATTCAAGATTATTACATAAAAAGCACAGCATTTTATTTTTTTCTATGCTCTGGAATTGTGAATAATAGCATAAATACATTAAAAAAATTATGGCTTTGATCTCTCAAGACCTTATAACCTAATGAGACTTCTAAGGCTACTATTTCCTGGATAAATTTTCTCATGGATAATGCCCTGTTTCTGTTGCATAGGAAAATTTACATTTTCCATAATGGTTTTCCACTTCATTTAAGTTTTAAAAATATATACATAAAGTATTACATATTATTTTTATTATCTATAAAATACCAAACAATTGTTCTTTTGTTGGCAAACTTTATTTTTTTATTTTTATTTTATTTATTTATTTATTTATTTATTTATTTATTTAGAGTTGGAGTCTCACTCTGTCGCCCAGACTGGAGTACAGTGGCCGCTCCCGGCCACCGCAGCCTGGACCTGCTGGGCTCCAGCGATCCTTCTGTCTCAGTCTTCCAAGTAGCTGGAATTACAGGCATACACTACCACACCCGGCTGATTTTTTGATTTATTGTAGAGATGAGGTTTCACTGCCCAGGTGGGTCTCGAACCCAGGGGCTCAGGCAATCCACTCACCTCAGCCTCCCAAAGCCAGGATTACAGGCTGAGCCACCGAGCCCGCCTGGCAAACTTTATTTTATGTTTCAGATTTATCTTTTTTATTGGAAAAAGTCTATAAATATTATGTTTGAAAAATTTATTAAATGTATTCTTAATTTGTTCTATTTATTTTTCCTACATTTATTTCATAGTCTTTCCTAAGTATGTGCTGAATCTTCTGAAATTATTTAACAATTTTTTCCTAAAATTATTTTGAGATAGAAATATGGGTTTTTGGTCTTGTTTGCTTTTTTCCCATTGTTTTACATATTTTTATAAGCATCAGCAATCAAAAAATGTAAAATACATACTTGCATAAATGCATGAATATTAACCCCTTGTAATTGTGTGGAATGATGTGGAGAAAAAATGCAAAGGCATAGAAAAGAAGAAAAGACTTGCTTTTTGAGCAGATTTCAAGATTTATTTTAAAGTTACATAAATTAAAATAATGCAATATTAATTTGAGTCAAGATAAATACACCAATGTAATGAAATACAGATCCAAAATATATGCATCCATAATGCATCCATAATGAAATAAATTATACAAATGATGTTACAAAACAGTGAGAATTTACACATTGTTTAAACAAGTCATATTGGGACAGATGGCTATCTAGATGGACAAAAAGGAAGTAACCTAAATTTACACATAATTACACACATAATTGCAGAAGTATATTAAAAGACAACAAAAATAAGCTTTAAAATTAACATTAATATGGTATTACATATGTGTTTTTGATAGGAAAAATGTTTCTTTTTAGTTTTTTTCATTTTAAAGATGTGGGGTACAATTCTGGATTAGGTATACAAGTGGTCATTGTACTGGTAAAGTTTGGGCCTCCCTTTGGTCCCCCATTCTCCGGTTTTGAGATCAGGTACCTTTATTGATGTTGGGTCCCATGGCCCTCCTTCCCCTGGCATTATCTCGCTACTGCCAATCCCATTTTTGTAGTATATGGTAAATAATCAGGGTTTGCTTATGAGTGAGAACATGCGGCTCTCAGTTATATGTTTCTGTGATAGATCACTGAGTATTATTGTCTCTAAATCCATCCAAATTGCTGTGAAGTCCATATGTTTGTCCTTTATGACTGCATATTATTCCATCGTGTATATGTACCACATTTTTTATACCCAGTCCAGTTTTGAAGGGCAGTGCAGTTGGTTCCATGCTTCTGCTATTGTGAATAGTGTTTCAACAAGCATGCATGTGCAGTTATCTTTTTGGTAGAATGATTTGAATTCCTCTGGGTATATTCTCTATAGGGGGATTGCTAGGTCATATGGAAGGTCAATTTCTAGTTCTTTTAGAAATTGCCATACTGTTTTTCCATAGAAGTAGAACATTCCCACCAGCAGTGTAGAAGTGTTTTCCCTTTTCTCTGCATTCTCACCAGCATATGCTGTTTTTTGTTTTACTAATGGAGTTAGGTGGAGTCTTAATGTGGTTTTGATTTGCATTTATTCTAATGATTAGTGAGGCTGAGCACTTTTTTATGCTATGTACTGATATATAAATATATGGCTGCCCAAATATCTTCTTTTGAAAAGTGTCCATTCATGTCTTTTGCCCACTTTTTAATAAGTTGTTTTTGGGATTTTGTTTTGTTTTGTTTTGTTTCAGCACATTTGAGTTTCTTGTAGATCCTGGATGTTAGGCCTTTGTCAGATATACAGTTGGCAAATATTTTTTTCTTATTCTGTGTGCTGTCTTCCTGCTCCCTTGACGGTTTTGTTTGCTTTGGAGAAGGTTTCAGTTTAATGAGGCCCCACTTTATCTTATCTCTTATGGCATGGACATCAAGGTTTTTGATCAGGAATTAGTTACCTACTCTGATTTCCATAAGAATGTCTTCTGCATTTTCTAAGATTCTTAATAGTTTGAGGTTTTATGTTCAGGTCTTTGATCCATTTAGAGTTGGTTTTTGTGTATGGTGATAGGTAAGGGTCCTGTTTTGATCTTCTACATGTGCTGTGTTCAGTCAGTTTTCCCAGCACCATATACTGAATAAATTCTCCTCTCCCCAGAGGTTGTTGATAGACGTGTTGACAAAGATGAGTCACAAGAAACTGAGGTTTTGTTTCCAGAATCTCTATCCTGTTCCATTGGTTTAGATGCCTGTTTTGTACCAATACCAGGCTGTTTTGATTATTGTAGCCTTATAGTACAGTTTAAAGTCTGGAATTATGATACCTCTAGTTTTGTTTATTTTTGCTGAAGATTGTTTTGGCTATTTGTGGCCATTTATATTTCCATATGAATTTCCGTATTATCATTTCCAGGTCTGAGAAGAATGATGTTGGTAATTTAATGGATATTGCATTGAATCTGTAGATTGCCTTGGAGGGGATGGACATTTTAACTCTGTTGATTCTTCTTATCAATGACAATGGGATACTTTTCCATTTGTTTGTGTCTTCTTGGATTTCTTTGGGCAGTGTTTTCATTATAAAGTTCTTTCACTTCTCAGATTAGAAAGATGCCAAGTTATTTCATTTCATTTTTTTGTGTGGCTATTGTGAATGAAATTGTGTTTTTAATTGGTTCTCTGCCTGCTTATTATTGCTGGATAAAAATGTGACTATCTTTTGCACATTAATTTTATACCCCAAGACTTTGCCAAAGTCCTTTGTCAGTGACAGCAGGCAGATTCTCTTGAATTTTCAAGGTATAGGATCATATCATCAGCAAATAGGGATAACTTACTTTTCTCTTTTCCTGTTTGGAAACCCCTGATTTCCTTCTCCTAATTGCTCTAACTAGTAATTCCAACACAATGTTGAACAAGAGGGGAAAGAGTGGGGAGACTTATCCTGTTCTGGTTTTCAGGGGAAATGTTTTCAGTGTGATAGTTGTGAGTTTATTGTAGATGGTGTTTACTATTTTGAGGTATGTTCTTTCTATGCCTAGGTGTTTGAGGGTTTTTATCAGGAAGAAATGCTAGATTTTATAGAAAACTTTTTCTGCATTTAATGATATAAACATGTGGTTCCTGTTTTTATATCTATTGATGTATTTAATTACATGTATTATCTTGTGGATGTTGAACCTCCTTGCATCCTTGGGAATGAAGTCTACTTGGTCATGGTGGATGATTTTTGAGACATATTGTTGGATCTGATTTGCTAGAATCTTGTTGAGAATTTTTGCATTGATGTTCATTAGGGATATTCATCTGTAGTTCTCCTTTTGTTGTTGTTGTTGTATCTTTACCAGTTTGTGTATAAGTGTGATGTGAATTTTGTAAAATGATTTGGGGAGAATTTCATCTTTCTCAACTATCTGGAATATTTTCAATAGGATTGGTATCAGCTCCTGCTTGTATGTTATATAGATGTCCACTGGAAATCCGTCTGCTCCAGGGTTATTTTGTTGTTGTTGTTGTTGTTTTGTAGGCAATTTTCTTATGATGTAGTCGATTTCCTGGGTTGACACTGGTCTATTTAGGATCTCAATTTCTTCTTGTTTCAATCTTGGGAGGTTGTGTAATGTCAGAAAGTCCTTCATTTCATTTAGGCTATCAAGTTTGTTTCCATACACATGTCCATAGCAATCTGTGATAATCTTTTGTATTTCTTCGGGCACTTGTGATTTGATCTTTTGCATTTCTGATTGTGTTTATTAGGGATTCGTCTTTCTTTTTCTTGGTCATTCTGGCTAGGGGGTTATTGATCTTGTTTACCCTTTCAAAGAACCAGCTTTTTGGGCAATCCTCATTCAGGTCCCCTCCCACTTGGGAACTTCTCTGTCTTCTTAATAAACTTCTGCTTTCTCACCTCTAAAAAAATAAGAACCAGCTTTTTGTTTTGTTGATAATTTATATGACAGTTTTGTCTTCTATGTCTCATATTTGGGCTTTTATTTTAGTGATCTGGATTCTTCTGCTAAATTTGAGTTTTGATGATCTTGTCTTTTCAACTCCCTTAGGTGATTTGTTAGGCTATTAATTTGATCTTTCCATTTTCTTGATATGTGTTCATAAAGATATAAATTACTCTCTTAGAACTACTTTCATGGCATCCCAGAGGTTTGGGTAAGATAATTTCTTCCTTTATTTGTTTCCAGGAATTTTTTAAATTTCTATTTTGATTTCTGTATTGACCCATGAGGCAATCAGCACCATGCTGTTTATTGTACATGTCTTTGAAAGTTTTGGGGAGTTTTGTTGGTGTTGATAATTATTTTTATTCCACTGTGGTCTGAGAAGGTGCATGGCAGTATCTGGATCTTATGAAATTTGTTTATGCTTGTTTTATTGCTGAAAATGTGCTCAATCTTGGAGTACATTTCATGTGATGATGAGTAGAATGTATATTCTATAGTTTTGGGGCAGAGTGTTATGTAGGTATCTATTAAATCTATTTGGTCAAGCATCAGGTTGAGCTTCCAGGTCTCTTTGCTGATTTTTTGCCTCAATGATATATTTAGGGTTGTTAGTGGGATATTTAAGTCCCCAGGTATAATGATATTAGAGTAAATATCATTGTTTTAGTTTAGTTAGTAGTTGCTTTATAAATGTTGGTGCATCTGGTTGGGTGCATACATGTTTAGGAGGGATAATTCTTATTGATGTATGAAATTTTTATCATTAAGTAGTATACGTCCATATCTTTTTACATTTTTGATACCTTAAAGTTTGTTTTGTCTGATATTAAGTTCACAATTCCTGCCTTCTTTAATGATCCTTTCATCTGTAAATTCATTTTCCTACCTCTAACAGTGAGTCTGTGTGCATCCCTTGTGGTGAGATGAGTTTCCTGGATGCAGCAAACTATTGAGACTATTTTTTTTTTAACCCAGTTTGCCATTCTGTGTCTTTTCTGTGGTGCATTTAGTCCATTCATGTTAAGGCTGATTACTGAAATGTAAGTGTTTGTCCCCATTATGAGATACTTACAAAGTTTTTTCTTTCTTTCCTTTCAACTTTTGGGTTGATGTGTGTGTTTTCAAATTTTCTGTTGCAGTGAGTTCTCTGTTGATTCCGTGTTCTCCTGTTATCTTGGGAAGCACATGTTCTTCTTTTTTGTGTGTGTGCTTAATTCTTTTTGAAGTCTCTCCTATGGAACTTGTCTAGAAGGTGCATAATCTCTTAGAGATGGATGTTTGGGAAGGACTTAATTCTCCATCACTGATGAGGGTGTGCTTGGCTGAGTAGGAAATTATTGGTTGAAACTCTTTATCTTTGAGGCCATTGAAAATTGGACTCCAGTCCCTTCTAGCTCATAGTGTTTCTGCTGATAAGTCTGCTGATATTCTGATTGGTATTCCCCTATAGGTGGTCTTACCTTTCTCTCTGACTTCCTTTAGGATTTTTTCATGTGTGCCTACTTTATGTAGGTGAATTACTATGTGTCTAGGGGTTAGTCTTTTCATTTGATGTCAAGTGGGGGCTTTTTTGTATCTCTTCTGTTTGACTGGTCACATCTCTGGTGAGATGGGGAAAGTTTTCTTGGACTATCACCTGGAATATTTGCTTCAGGGTGTTCTTCATTACTCTTTCTTTTTCTGGGATACAAATCAAGTGTTGGTTCGGCCTCTTCATATATTTCACATCTCTTGTAGGCTTTTTTCTTTCTTTCTGAGTTTTCATTCTGTATATTTTACAGATTGGATTAATTCCATGTTTTGATCTTCTAGTTCTGAGAATCTATTGGATTAATTCTGCTTTTCATGCTTGTCATCTTGCTATTTATTTCCTGGATGATATTTATGGCCAAAATCTTTGTTATTTCTGTATCATATCTTGTCTTTCTTGAGTCTTATTCATTTTTCCATCCATTCCCTGGCACCTGTGGTATTCTGGGGATAGTCATGGGTGACCACCATTGTTTGGGCTCTGAAGTTTGATTTTCCAGGCATTTTCTCTTTGCTACACTGGTATTTGCCAGTGTTCTTCTGCTAAATTTTCCTCATTTGCAAGAGATCTCCTTTTATTTCTTTAGTTTCATTATTCAGTAGCAATAGGAGAGATTTTCACTTCTGATATTTGCTCTGACCTCTATTCTTCACTGATTAGGGCTCTGAAATTGTCCTATTCTGAAACAGATTTGAGGGTGCAAAGCTATGGTCTCTCTTGTGGTTTTAGGAGTTGACTAAGGTGAAGCACGGGGAGCTAGAATTTAGAAACTACTTGCAAGTTACAATTTCACTGACTGGGGCATGGGTTCCCTGAGTTCCCACTTTATATGATGATGCAATGGATATGTGTGTTTACCCCTGAGTCCAAGATAAAGTAACCGCAGTGAGGAGAAGAGAGAAAAGCAGAGTGAAATAGGACACATTAAAAAAAGAAAAAGAAAAAAGCAGAAACCAAAGTTAAAAAAAATACAATTAAACTTGCACACAAAAACAAACAAAAGAAAATGAAAAACAAAAAAAGAGAGAAAAACAAAATACAAATAGATCACACACACACACACATACACACACACACACAACACAAAATGGAAAAAGAAAAAAGAAAAGAGAGAAAAGTCTGGGCATGTTGGTTGGCTCACACCTATAATCCCAGCAATTTGGGAGGCCAAGGTGAGAGGTATATCTGAACTCATGTGTTCGAGACCAAACTGGGCAACTTGACAAGACCTCAAATCTACAATAAATCAAAAAAATTACCTGAGTGTGGTGGTGCATGCCTATAGTTCCAACTACTTGAAAGTCTGAGGCAGAAGGATCACTGAGCTCAGCAGGTTGTGGCTGCAATGGCTGTGAACATGCCACTGCACTCCAGTCTGGGTGACAGAGTGAGGCACCAACTCAAGAAAAAAGAAATGGGAGAAAAAAAGATTCAACTTGCACAAATACACTCATGCACACATTAAACTAAAAAAAGAGAAGATCAGAAAAACCTGGAAGATGAACACTCAATCATTCTCACAAACACGTAATCAAAAACCCAAAAGTGAAAAGAATAAAAAAGAAAAAAGAATGAAATAAAAGAAAAAGGAAATAAAAATGAAAATGCAAACCTAACCCTCTCAGCTGCTCACAGGTAAGCTCCTCTTCTGTCTCCTGCAGAGCTGCAGTCACATTCACAACCTCCCTAGCATATGACCCAGAGAAGGAGGATGGAGCCGTGGGGATACATGGGGTTCTAGTCCACCCCTCCCACCCTCATATGATCAAGGGGATCCCTCTGGTGGAGGGGTGTGGGATTGTTAACTCTGGAGTAGAGTCTTCTTATTGTGGCTGCCTTCTAGGCTCCTGGGTTCATTCATCTCAATTGTGCCCCAGCGGTGTGGGTCTGATGTTCAAACATTGCTGGGGAGTTGGGGACTGAGTCAGCCCCAGATTCACCACTGGTCTCTTCAGGGATCTTCCTCATCCTTTTCTGGTGACACCATTTGTACCATGGCTAAATCCCGGTAGTGTGTGGGGAAGCTGAGACTTAGCACTCATCCCGCCCATCCAAAGTTTGTGTTTTCAAGATATTCTCTCTGAGTCATAATCTGTTCCTGAGTAGTTTATCTGCTTATCACAGAGATCACATATGTAGCTTCATGGTGAGCAAGTTGAAGCACTTACCTGCCCATTTTCAAGATGGTGGCAGGGTGCCTGTTTTATCTTCTCCAGTGGAACTCTGCCTCTGGCTTCCTTTCTGCACTCCCTCCAAAGCTCGTAGACTGCCAGTGTCCAGTCTCCACAGTGGTGAGGCAGAGCCTGGAGCTGGCAGTCATTCCTTGCAGCATCTTCCCAGGAAGGGCTTAGCTGATTAAAAAAAAAAAATGGTGCTCACCTTCTCTGCCCTGGGAAGCACTAGGGTTCAAGTAGAGCAGCTGTGTCACCAACCACCTCACCAGGAAAACTCTGGCCACTGGCACCCGAGTCTCCACTCAATCAGCTTCTCACATGCCCCTTACTCACAGACACATACGCAAAATTATCCATACACTTACTCACTCACACAGAAAATCTCATATTCTGACTAGCCATCTTCAAGACATTCTGAAAATATTTCTTACTTGACATAAAAACACAAAATAAAGAGAAAATGATAAATTAGACTATTTAATTATAAAAATTAGATTGTTCAGGTGACCCATAGCAAAAGAACTGGATGATTTCAAATGCCTACATAGAGTAGGTATCAACAATTTATAATGAATACTAAAGTCAATTATAATATTAAGGCCAAACCTGTTTTTAAGCCAGATATTCAAATAGGAAATTTACTAGGAAGGATATTTAAATAGAGATCTTGAAGAATAAGAAATGTTTCCCTGCAATCTTCTTCTGACTTTAATCCACATCATTTTCTTCCTCTTCTCACTTGGTAAGCCCAAAATTGCTACCTAATACTTCCAAACTTTTTATAAAACCTTGTTTATGCTATTTAAGCCAGACCAGGACATGACAGAAAAAGAAAAAAGTTATGAGTCAATATCCACGTTGAACAAAGATGCAAAAATCCTCAACAAAATATGTACAAACTGAATTCAATAGGACATTAAATAGATCATTTACCACGATCAAGTGGGATTTATCCTAACAATATATGAATGGTTCAACCCATACAAACCTCTAAATATAATATACTGCCTTAGCAGAAAGAAGGAAAAAATTACACTTCTCAATCTTCTTACAGATTATTTCTTTTGCTTCATCTTTCAGTTCATATTTATCTCCATTATCTGTTATAAATTCTTCATAGTGTGCCAAATGTTAATAGCAATCTTCCTTATTTTTCAGCAATATAACTTTTTATTCTTGTTTGCATTTCTTTAGTTATTCTCTTAGGATTTCTTAAGGAATTGTTTGATTGTTTTTGCATAACTGGCTTAAGCAGAAGAAAATTATTTAGTCATTCAATAAATATTTATTTGGGAACCACTTTGTGCTGATAAGTGGAAATGCCTTGGGAAAAATGCTAAGTGACTAAACCATACTTCCAGGTGGCTTTGCATATCTACAGTATCCTGTATTTTTTATGCATCCCCAAGTACCTTGTTATTTCATCCCCATTTACACAGGTAGATGTTCCTTTGGTCCTTATTTTAGTTCCCAAATAAAATAAATTTAAGATATGTCTGCTTTGCTACTGTGTGACTCATTTGAAAAATGTATTTCTTAATGAGGTCTTGGATATGTGTATTAACATGCACACCTACATACGCATATATGTAAGATAGAGTTCTCTTATAGCTGAACTGAAACAGCTGTGTGCTTATATATGCAGACCCCTTGAAGTTTAAAATCTGGTACTGGCACTTGAACCAAAAAAGAACAAAGTGGAGTAGCTGGTGATATATAACATAATGTCTAATGTTTGATACACCTCTGGTACAATTGTTACAAGTATGTTTACTTGGTTTATGTTTATGGTTTATACCCTATTTAACAAGTTACTCAGAATGACTTGCCAACAAAAAATAATAAATAGTCAAAAACAATATGGTATATAACTTCAAGTAGCTAGCAGGAGGATACTGAATGTTACCATCAAAAATAAATGGTAAATATTTGAAATTATGGTTATATTAATTACCATGATCTGAAAACTATACATTATATTTGATGTATCAACATCATTATGTCCCCTTGAATATGTACAATCATTATTTGTCCAATGAAATAAAATAAAATTTAAAAACAAAATAACATAAAACTCTGGAAATGAGCAAACCAAATCTCACTAGAATTTTTTGCCTAGGCTATACTGAAAGCAAAATTTCTCACACAGGTTTTGATTGTTTCTAGTCTAAAGATTATGTGTGCCCTGTGTGATGGAGAAACAGTCTGGCGAGATTTGCCTGAATGTTTCTTGGGGCTTCCATGTTTGCCTGTGATTTTCTCATCTTCATCTGCCAAAGGCTTTACCTTGATTAAGATGCTAAGTGAGTATACCATAAAGTGTCTTGTGTATTCTTTCAAATACAGACTCTGGGTGACTAAATAATACAATATTCTTTTTGTGGTACTTTTAAGCTGGGATGAGAGCTATTTTGAGGTAGGAATAAGTGTATGGTTCTCTTTAAATAATGTTATCAATGTATAGTGTATTATTTATAAAAGTAAATAACAAATATGTCACAGTCTGTGTTGATCTCATAATAATTTACAATTAGGTTGTTCTTCTGAATCAGCCATTGGTTATGCACCACAGTATCACCTGTATCTTGAAGGTTTTAACCAACTTGATTAAAGTACAGATCATAGCATTTACCTCTGTCCAGGTGAGGATTCTATCATTTCCAATCCCTATCTTTCTTGTAAAGACAATCTTCTTCCTTTTCAAGCAAGGAACATTTTAGAATCCTTGGGAATGGAAACTAAAGATAAATCATTATCTCTTTGTTTTCTTCAAAAGTGATCTTGAGATACAATTTATGGGATCTAGCAGTCACACTTAATTTCAGCAATACATCCTCATAGTTTAGCTGCCCTTTCTTTGATCTACTACTCTTACGTCTCAGTCTTGCAAACTGAGATTGGATTTTCTAATAAATTATTATCTGAAAAGGCCTCTACCTCAGGGTTTGCTTTGCAATGAATCCAAGTTACAGCGATTCCCAATATTTGAACAAGCAAATTAAACTATTGAAAGCTAGATGGGTGGGAATTTTATGCCACAATTACCGACTGAAGGGATCACAATGAGATACTGCTGTGGGTGTCTGATACTTAGCAGGATCAGTTCCTGAGGTTAATCTTCTTATTCAGACACACTAAAAAGATTTTATTTAAAGCTTCCATTTCTTTATAGTCACTGCAAATATGGAACTAACCCGAAATGGGGAGTTTGAGTAGCTATTTCAGCAGAGCAGGGTGGCTCTGTTCAACTTCCAGTGAAAAGGAATCAAGATACATTCAAGGGCGCACATTGCCTCCATCAGCTCAGAGTCTGCATCAGCATTTCATAAAGCCTATTAAACCATGTAAGCTACATTGCTAGATAGTGTCACTCGAACACAGATCAAATTAATAAGAGAAGATCACGATGTATAAGTCAGCAACACGGACAGATTGTGTTGAAAAAAGTTAACATTGTATTTTAATTCAGAAGCTCGCCCATAGTAAAAGGGAGTTCTGAAAATTCCTAAACATTCTGAAAATAAAGCAACGGTTTTTCAGAGGGATCTAGAACTATATTCTAACCATATTGAGACAAACATTTTAAAGCTATAATGAATTTGACTGAGTAGAAATAGTTAAATGGGTTATGCATAGCGTCCGCTTTTATTTGAATTGATGATGAAAAGTATGGAATTATAAAATTGGCAATTGCAAAAAAATTAACTCCCTGTTTCTTTTTCAATATTTGAAGTGTGGAGTATTTCTGACCTGGCATGCTTGCTGGAATATAAACATGAATATAGATCTTTGGGTTGTTTTGATGCTCAATAAACTTTGATAGAAAAACAGAGTATTCTGCTATTTCAGTTAAATCGTTCTCAAAAGATCTCTAATCTGTGTGCTGCAGCACTTATGGAGTTATAAACAAGCTAGTTCACCTGATGTACATCTAATAAAAACTAATTTGGTAGACAATATTCTTAAATTGAAAGTATCAAGTAACATCCTTATTGGAAGAATCCAAGTTTATCTTAACTTTGATTAATATAATTAGTTTAAGCTCAGAATAATATTAAGAAACAATTGTTTCTTTCCAGATGGAGTATTTTAGTCAACTTCTAATGTTAAATGTCAATTTTTTCTAAAACAAATATAGGAATTTAAAGAATAACACTTTAAAACCTTGTTATCAGTCGGGCGTGGTGGCTCAAGCCCGTAATTCCAGGAATTTAGGAAGAGGATCGCCTGAACTCAGGGGTTCGAGACCAGCCTGGGCAACATGGTGAGACCTCGTCTCTACAATAAATCAAAAAATAAGCCGGGATTGGTAGCACACACCTGTAGTTCCAGCTACTTGGAAGGCTGAGGTGAAAGGATCACCTGAGCCCAGCAGGTCAAGGCTTCAGTGGTCATGAGCATACCACTGCACTCCAGCCTGGCGACAGAGTGAGACTCAGACTTTAAAAATAAATAAAATAAAATAAAACCTTGTTATCAATTCCTATCATTGTCAACAAAATTTAGTTTCTTTGATTGCATACTGAAGACACATTTTATACATGATCACAAATAAAAATAGTAATCATATTTACTGAAGACTGATTTTGTGTACATTTAAGGTTTTAAGCCACTTGACTATTTCCCAGTTGATTTTATATATTCTGATTTCAAATAGCATCTTTAAATGGTATATCCTTTGTGTATATGTACCCTTGTATACCTAATCCTGAATTGTACCCCACATTTTTAAAATAACAAATTAAAAAAGTGATATATCATTAACACATCTTCATCTCCCACCTCTCTGAATATACACATTCCTATATATGAAGTTCTTGGCTCTTCCATCAGATTTTCTCCCTTATACCCAATGATCAGCTTTAGGGTATATTCTCTTGTTTTTAGAAATCCAACAATCCTCAATGACTTCTTGTAACCTAAAACACAAATCCTAATCTTCTCAATGGAGCAGGCAACTTTTCACAGTCTGATTACACTGTTTTGTTTTTGTTTTTTTTCAGGGCAATATCCCTACACCACTCACAAGTCTAATTCTAATATGTAATATAGTATCACTTCACATGTCTTCTCTCACAGGAGGTAATTCCTAAATCTCCCTTCTCTCCTCTATAATGGGTTAAAGGTACTTTGTCTGGCTTCCATGATAGTCTGCCCTTACATCTATTACTATGTTTAACATGTGGTACTTTTGCTGGTCTTGGCTCTTAGTCTTATGAATGCGGTTGCTTTGAAAATCAAAGTACTCTTGAAATATTAGACAAGTAAACAGAGGCTTCTCTTTGCTAGTTTTTAAATATGCACCAAATGCACTCATCCACAAGGCAATTTATCAATTACAAATATGTTATCTCAACATTGTAGAACCCTATGACAGAAAAATTAAAATATATGACATTCTATTTTATGTAGTCCACAGACTGATGTAGTCACTAAATAAATAAGGCATTTCCGCATTATAGCATAAATTTCAATTTAAATGATATAAATTATGTGTGTTTGCATGTGTGTGTATGTGCAATTGCTGTGCTATATCTTTGACAGTGCTAATGGCAGAGTGTTAACGTTTACCAGTGGCATGAAATATACCAGATATGTAATCTACTCTACAGGTCTCTAATGAACGATTTTGACAGAATGAGATTTAATTTAAAATATCAAAAGTCAGGCTGTAAATATATATTATCTTGTAGTGGCATTTGATTACATAACTTACTGAAAGCAAAATAAATCAAAGTGGACATTATATGTGATGCTTCTGGCCACTGGGAAAGTATTTGGCTTAACAGAAACATCATGTATAATGTCCACTATGATTTCTTTTATCTTCATTTGTGTTAATCACTTTTAAAGTACACAGTTGCATGCCTGTGCTTTTAATCAATGCAGTTCTAAAATTCCACATGATTAATATGTTTACTTTCCAGAGTGCCTTTTCTTGTGACATGTATGGGGTTGGTCTGCTTAAGGTTGTAACATCCTCATGTCATGTCTTTGAGGTATTTTTTAAAAAATATTTAGATCCTTTGACATGTAATGTGGTCATTTCAGAATACGCTTCGCTAACCCAACTTTAATAGGTGATATGTTTTTATCTTAAATACATCCAAGTGGCTGGGAAAGGTGACTCACGACTGTAGTCCCAACACTTAGAGAGGCGAAAGTGAGAGGATTGCTTCAATCCAGGGGTTCAAGACTAGCCTGGGCAAGTTGAGGAGACCTTGTCTATACAATAAATCAAGAAAAATTAGCTGGGCATGGTGGTGCACGTATATGACTGCAGTTGCTTGGAAGGCTGAAGCGGAAGGATCACCTGAACACAGCAGGTCGAGGCTGAGGTGTCGAGCAGCATACCACTGCAATCCATCCTGGGCGACAGAGTGAGACTCTGACTCAAAAAAAAAAAAAAAAAAAGTCCAAATGATGTATTGCATAAACGACAGAGAAGATTAGTCAGCATAAATGCAATAATCAATTCAGCAATTGAAAGAATTTAGTCTCATTAGCTTTAAAGTTGTATCACAACCAAACTCACTGACAGACTCTTTAATATTTATTCAGATACTAGAGTGTTAGTTTTTCAGCATCTACCAGACATAAATTTAGGTTATATAAACTGCCATCCAAATTCAGGTTGCCAGATTTAGCAAATTAAAAATACAAGTTTTTCAGTACATTTCCACATAGTAAACAAAAAATAACTCTTTAGTGTGAGTATGCCTCATACAATATTTAAAAATAAACTTGTGCATTTGAATCCAAATAATTTTATTCACACTTTGAACAAGGGGAATTCGTGCCTTTAATCACAGCTTTTAATTATTCCCTGTGTATTTTAGATATTTCAATATTTTCTTAAAACAGTGCAATTCCATTTTGTTGTCTTATTATATTTTATAACACATATTAAAATGTAAATTACAAAATTTCTTTAACTATAACAAACAGCTTTACCATGTAACTTCTCAAACTGCATCATTTAGAAAGGTGAATTTCTCATAATACTACTATAAAACCACAGAATTAATTTTAAATGGCCGCCGGACTTGGTGGCTCAGCCTGTAATCCCATGCCTTGGGAGGCTGAGGTGAGTGAATTGCCTGAGCCCGCGGGTTCGAGACCCGCCTGAGCAAATTGGTGAGACCTCATCTCTACAATAAATCAAAAAATCAACTGGGCGTGGTAGCGTGCGCCTGTAGTTCCAGCTACTTGGAAGGCTGAGGTGGAAGGATCACTGGAGCCTAGCAGGTGGAGGCTGCTGTGGCCGGGAGCGACCACTACACTCCAGTCTGGGCAACAGAGTGAGACTCCAACTCAAAAAAAAAAAAAAAAATTAAAATGGCACAAGTGTCAGGTACAATTTCACTTTTTTAATTATGTGTTATCTCACTGTACTAAATAACTTTTGCCTTTTGCACGTTAGCCAACTGCACAGATATAGATGACTGGATTATTTATACCACTAATATTATTTACATGTTACCATATATTTTGCAATTAGGTCAATGTTGGTGTAGAAAGTTGATAATTATTTACTGATTTGTGAAGGAATAGTAAGAGACATGGAGGAAAAGTGAAGTGAAGTAAAAGTAAAATTTAAAAGAAAAAGAAAGTGATTTTCTGGTATTTTCTTGTGGAAGTCAACAGAAAAGGGGAATGCTTTGACTTACTTTGTCTTTCAAGGAAGAAATATTTACATATTGTGGATTAAAAATTGATTTTTTTAGCCTTTGTTAGTTTGATTTATGTTCTATGGTTGGAAGATTAGAGCATATTCAATCAAACAAAAATAGTGCATAGAAAAGTACTAAAATACAAAATACTGAACCAGTAACATGAACAGTAAAATGGTGGATTATTTTTTTCCATCTATTACAACCTTCTTGAAGATAAATTCTTTTTGAAATGAATGTCAGATTTTTAAAATAACCTTTAAACTGACACAATTGGTAACATAACACAAGCAAATTGATAAACATCAGTAGGATCATAAGATTCTGAAAAAGATTTTATTAAAAGTAATAAGAATCAAAGTTTAAATAAGAAGGCACACTTCAGATAATGCAGTCAGATGTTGTAAGTGAAATTACAATTGACTAGGCATGATGATATGTCTTCTAAGTCCTTTTATTTTAACTGTGAAGAATGTATTTTATCCATATAAGATAGAATATGACCAAGTAAAACAACTTTTTTTTTCTCTAACTCTTCCAGGATTATTCAGAATATAAAATTAAACAACTTAGACAACATTGTATCCTACATAGCCAAAATTAAATTTGTACTTTGTGCCCGATCCATTTATTTTCCACTTTCAATCCAACACACACACATTGAATATGCATGTGAGTTCAGAAAGTAACTGAATTCCTTGTCATTGGTCCTGGTTATGTTCATTCATGTACCTTTTCTATTTTATTTTCTTGTTTTTTTTGTTTCCTTTGGTTTTTTTCTGTTGTTTTTCAGGCTGCCTTCACCATGAACACTTTTTCTCTGTATGTTGGATCTTTTTGCTCTTTTGTTCCTCTCTGATTAATAATTAATTGGGATTTCTTAATTCAGCTATGATCCCTGCCTCCCTAACAAGAGTTTCTTATGAGAATGGGAAAAGCCACTTCAAAAAAAAAGACAGAAGTCAAAGTCTGGTACTGCTGTAGAGGTAGCAGCCATTCAAAATTACATTTGAGGAGCAAGGATTAGACACTAAGAAGAACTAATGCACACACTGAAAATTCCCATCTTGCCTTCATCTCTAAACCACATCCCTCTCAAAAATTAACATTTGCATTTTGTAGCTTCCTTGGCTGTGCATCCTTCTGTACCCTCCCATCGGCTTTTTCCAAACCTCTGTTGAATATCTAGACATATATTGCATAATGAAGCAAAACAGAAAATAACAAATACATTTTGTTCATATTTCCTGGAAACTATGTATCATGCAATGCTCTCTGACTGACCATTATTTTCCTCTTTCCATGGCTATTTATTACATTCTATTTAAACACTTGCAGAATCTTTGGAGAAAGGATAAAATTGTTTTATTTGGATATGTCGTACCTCTTACTCTCTTCCTGGTCATTCTCTATGCATTTTCTCAACAGAGGTTTATGCCCCATCTTTCTAGACACATAACACACATATAAACATATGCAGGTACATATATGTATATATTTGTATGGGTATATGTATAGATATATGTTGTATGGAAGTTTTAATCAATGTACCATATAAGGCCTCTGGGCTTTCAGAGATACATAAAACATTGTCAGAAAAATTGAAAAATATGAATCCATGCAAATCATTCTTTTTGTGTTGCACAGCTTGTTTGCCTTCTTTTGTCTTTTTTCCTCTGCTTCTTATTTTTATGTGTTCGTGGGTTAATCTGAGGCCAACATCTAACATGAGATTATGAACAACTCCATTTTTCCCTAAGAAGTTTAATCATATTTTTTAATGTATTGGTAAAATTGTTAAATATTTCAGAGGTGTCACAGTGTAGGGATGGCTTCATCTTTCATCTTTTCAGTGCTCTGTCTCTCGGATACATCATCTCCAACACCTTCTTCACTGTTACAACCTCCCTGTCACTGCACAATCCTTTGACAATCTGGGCACAATTCTTATCCCGTGAGTATAGTTGGATGCCTGTCCATCATCCATTTCCTAGTCCCTGCCCTTTCATAGATTCTGGTATTATTTACACATTCTCTTTTCCTGGTAACATTGTAATTGGTTCTGAGATGAGTATTCTTCCATTTATTGTTTTTTTTTTATGTTTTAAAGATATGGTGTACAATTCAGATTAGATACATAAATGGTCCTCATGCTGGTGAAGTTTGGGCCTCTCATTGGTCCTCACTTCACCTGGTTTAGAATGAGGTACCCTTATTGATGTTATGGGTCCCCACTCCCCTTGCAGTGTCCTGCACTGCCAATCTCTTTCTTGTAGTATTATGGTATGATAGGTGTTCAGGATCCATGTACAAGTGAGGACATGTGGTACTCAGTTCTTGAACTCATACAACCAAATAGCAGATTGTTGAAAGCATCTGAAAAAGTTGACTGACTTTAAACTTAGGGTTACAAGAAGCCAGATTTTCTACAGTTGAGCATAAATCTCCTACCACAAATAAAGAGCAGAACAAGAAGAAAAATGGAATCCAGCTTGAAAAAACCATTGAGAAAATAACCAGCCAGATGTAAAGCTTAGCCTGACTTCAGATTTCTTTTTCTAATAGGCAGCTTTTTTCTCTAATTTTTTGAGCACACTTGCAATTTGGAACCAAAATTATCTCAACAGGTATTTCTGCCATTTCATATGTACTAAATTTAACTTAATTTTCCAGAGTTTACTTTTTGTCTTTTAAATGTTTGATGAAAAAAAATAAACCAGACTCACCGCTTGCATTATGATGAGATTTTTGACACTTTTTAATAAAATATAAGAATTCCAGATCTTTAAAAAGTCCACACAAAACTTGCACAAAGATGTGTGTACCAGATTTATTGATAATCTACAAAACTATTAAGTTACCAATATGTCTTTCATTAGACATATGGATAAATAAGCAATGCCATATTTAGACAATAGAATAATATTCAGCAATAAAAGAGCTCTCAAGCCATGAAACAACACAGAGAAACTTTAAATGCATAATACTAAGTGAATTAAGCCAATCCACAAAGGCCACACATGATATGATTTCTAGTATATGACATTCCAATAAAGAAAAAATTAAAGAGACAGTAAAAAAAAAAAATCAGTGGTTTGTCAAATGTTTAGGAGAGAAGGAGGAATAAATAGGAGGAACCCAGGAATTGTTTTGGTCAGTTAACCAACTCTGTACGATACTATAATTATGAATACATGCCATTAAATAGTTGTCCAAACCGATGTAATGTATAACACCAGGAGTGGACCCTGATGTAAACTGTGATTTAGCATCATAATCATGTGTCAATGAGGGGAATATGTTGATATTAGAGGAGGCCTTTCAATTTAGCTGTAAAATCAGTAAATATATATATTTTATTTTATTATATAGATGTATAATCAGTAAAATAGATGTAAAATATATACAGGTTTTATTTTATTATGCAGATGTGGGGTACAAGTCAGTTTTAGGTACATGAGTAATCCTCTTAAAAATTTTTTTTATTATAAAGATGTGGGGTACAATTCAGGGTTAGGTATATAGACATTGATCATGCAAGTACCCTTGTTGATGAGGTATGCCCCCTCTCAACTGCCAACACCCCCCCCACCCTGGTACATAGGTAATCTTCATGCAGTTGAAGTTTAGGCCTCCAACTGGTCCTCACTTCCACTGGTTTAGGACCAGATCCCCTTTGTGCTGTTAGGTTCCTCCCCACTTTCTTTTCTGGCAGTTTCCTGCCACTGCCAATCCCTCCCTTGTGCTATTTTAATCATTGTTCAGGCCCCATATATGAACATGTGATATTCAGTTTTTTGTTTCTGTGATAGATCATTATGATTGTCTCCAACTCCATCTAATTTTTCCTCAAAGTTCTAGATTTTTGTTCTTCTTTATGGCTGTGTGATATTCCATTGTATATCTGTACCTCAAAAACCATTCTAAAAATAGAAATCTATTAAAACAATGTCTGAGCTCTAGTTCTGTTTAACCAAGAAGTGATTCCTGTGTTTGCAAAGCAATGATTTTTCTGCATTTAAAACAAAAAGACAACATCACAAGGTGAAAATGATTTGGGAGATTAGCTACACAGAAAGCATTTACTGATTTAGTAGTGAACCCTGTGAATTATCTGTGAAAAAATCTGTGAGTTATGAAGAGAGAGAGAGAGTAGATACGTGGCTACAAGAGGCCAGGAAGGGTGGGCAGAGGAGGGAAGAAAGACAGTTGGTTATGGGTGCAAATAAGGGGTGTGACAGGAGACATAGACTTAGGGCTTGATGGATCAATCGATCATCACAATAATCTATTGTACATTTCAAAACAGCTAGAAGAGAATAATTCAAATGTTTCTAGCATAAAGACGCATACTTAGGGTGACTGGATATCCCAATTACACTGATTTCATCTCTACAAATTATCACATATACCTTCAAAATATGGACATCTTATTACATAAATTTTAAAAATTAAAAAGAAGAGAAATAACATAAAACAGTTCTTATGTAATAAACATGTTTATTAAAAAAAACATTGTTAATACTTAAATATTAGCTTATACAAATAAAAGCATTTTGCCATCAGACAGAAAATGTCATTTAAAAAGTTATTATAGAGATTTTTTAATGTATACTGCTGTTCTATCTCATGTAACCTCCATTACTGCAATCAAAAGAAAAGAACAACATGAATGAGGCACATCAAATTTAGTTGTTTTAACTGGAGTGACAAATGTCATTTCCACTCACTAGGCCATGAGTCAAACTTGGAAACCTGGCCATAATTGCTGCAAGGAAAAAAAAAAAGTGTCAAAATTCCTGAATGTTCAGTGAGAGCTACTTCTACAAATACCTTAGACATTTAAATAAAAATGGCTGGGAAGGTAAACTATGGCATTACTTTAATTTTGTTTTTATTTGGAAGGAAAGACCTCTCTAACTCCACTCCCACACCCACAACGTCCTAAACCAGAATTTGTGTGAACTGCATGTCATGATATATATACCAAAACATATGAACATTTTTGGGTGCAGCAAAAATAAAGTCATGTAAATTCTAAAAGTTGAAAGCTTCCATTATTGGTAACAAATTAGTATCTATGGACATTTTGTTTATTAACAGACTTTGCTAGTTGTTTTTGGTTTAAACTTTGCTTTGTATTTTTCATTAGAAAGTAGTCTATTAGAATTCACTTTGATAATGCCATCATCTTGATTTAATGTAGGACTACTACTAATTTATCTAATACTACAATTTTGCTTGGTATAAGAGAAGGACTATCCTCAAGTCTACCTTGAGTTATATACAATTAATTCAGAATAATATCAATGGATTGCAAAGTTGTTTGCTAGGCACTGAATTTGCACCATTGAAAAAATCAGTTTTTCTTATTTTTTGCAAGTATAGACTGCTAATATACTAATTTTTATCCTCTATTAAATCAAGATGATGGCATTATCAAAGTGAATTCTAATAGACTACTTTCTAATGAAAAACAGAGAACAAAAGTTTAAACCAAAAACAACTAGCAAAGTCTGCTAATAAACAAGTTGAATGAAATGTAGTTACACTTTCATTTTGAACTCATTTGAAGCAATCATGTTATATTTCCAATTAACTATAAAAGTTTTTCTCATTGCTGTTTTGTAATAAAAAGTCTATATTTGCACAAGTGAGTTACGTTAATTATATACTACAGTTTTAAATCATTTACATTTTCAAATCTGCAATATCCTTCTAAAGTGTTCAGTAAATTTTTGGGTGTTTTTCTTTTTAATAATCAGAATGGTCTTGAGGGTATTCCCATAGAACTATGAATAATTTTGTTAAGATACATACTGATTATACACAATAAAAATATTTGTTTAGATTCAGCAATATAAGCATTATTAAAGTATTCCTGTTGACAATCAATTTTGAAATACATAACAAAATAGAAATTGAGTGATATATCTAGTCAATGTGAAAATCACATTTCTCTAAACACATCATCCTGTCGATGACTACATAATGATACATCAAATTACTCATCTTAAAATAGCATTGCCTACTTTCCAAAATGCATTCTTTTAAGTTATTTTTAATTCAATATCTAATGTATAAATAGAAGCTGAACTTGATTAAATATGTAATTTTGAAGTTATGTCACAAAACAATTATATTTTATGGCAAATCTAAACATTCTTGTTTGATTGTAATATATTCCTTCTGAGTTACATTTTTAAATGCAAGCAGTTAACTACTAGACATTAAGACAATTTTCTCTTGAAAGGTTAATTTTTCTGTTTTCTGTTGAATTAGAACCATATAAGTTATATATATATTTTTAATTAACTCCAGTAATAGATATAAGGGTGTATATACACTTTATACATATGATAAACATGCCACGAGTCCTCTTAAAATCATATGATTTATTTTTTAATAATGACTACACATAATTATTTCAAAAACTTGCTGATTCCATGTTTCTTCTCTGTTCTATGAAGGAAATGTGAAACTTTCATTGGGATCAAAATCCCATAAATATTCTTGTAATATAAGCTATTATTACAACATGTATACATGCTAACACATGCATACTTGCCTAGTTGTGAGAATACTTCAATTATTTATTAAGAACTTAGACTGCAAAAGGAAAAATCATAAATATGCCATATATATAGCATCGATTTTTTTCTTCATAATAGCAATCCTTTTATTATTTAGACCAAATCAATGATGAGACTCTACTGAGACACCTGAGGAATACTTTCTGTAATTTCACATCTGCATAAACACATAAATATTTCAACTTCTTGGATGTGCTTCGTGATTTATTTTTCTATCAAATATAAGTATAAAATATCAGCACAAAATACGTGCTCAAAAATGGTAACAATTATGCGTTGTTGAACGAAACAAATTTGAATGCTTACAATTAGTGTAACTGTATAAAGCAATTAGAAAATAGCTAACATTTTGCATGTTAACTATCAGAGAGTTTAAATTTGAAGATAATTTTTAGTAACTTATTATTTAATCATATGCCCTTCACATGTGGGAGAGATTAATAAATAATAGGATTAAACTTTTCCAATACCAGTAGTCTCATAGCACATCATGTTTTCATTCAATCAGTGTCACTTGCTATCAATATACTGCATCTAATTAGCAATGGTAGCTATTGCATTTGAATGGCTTTTCATTGCTACATTAAACTATTAAAGCTGCTAATTTTAGGTTATCATTTTTTTTTTAGAAGACAAACTCCCTGGTGACAACTACAATGTGTTCACCGCATTATCACAGATGGAAAGAAGTATATGAGATATTAGTCTCCGTTGAATGAGTTCATAAAGAAATCTAAACACTGACTTAAAGGGTGAGGAGTTAATACTTTTACTTACTTAATTGGGTAATTGCTTTAACTACAGATGCCTATGAACAAAATGCATAAAGATAGTTAAATTACATTTTATAGTTGGTAAGCAAAACTTCTTAACTATCAGCTGACATTACTTTAAGTTTCATTTTCTGGTGACAAAAAACATAGTGAAATTAATTGAATTTTCTCAAGTCTTTATTTACAGAGAGAAGGTAATTCTAACAAAAGAGTGTATTAGAAGTGAACCAGAATCCTCTTAGGCCTAATAGCATGTCTATAGTTACCTCACAAAAATGGAGACATTTATTTTTTTATTTTGCTTTTATTTTAAAGATGTGGGGCACAAATCAGGATTAGGTACAGAAGTCCATAAGAGGTCATTGTACAGGTGAAGTTTGGGCCTTTCATTGGTCCCCACTTCAACTGGTTTTGGATCAAATACCCTTATTGATGTTATATCCTCTCCTGCCTGCAGTGTCTGGCTACTGTCCATCCCTTTCTTGTAGTATTATGATAAATGTTCAGGATCAGCTTATGAATGAGAACATGTGATACTCAGTTCTTAGTTTCTGTGATAGATGACTGAATGTGACAGAGTCTAAATCCATCCAAGTGGTTGTGAAGCCCATATGTTTGTTCTTCCTTATGACTGTGTAATATTCAATCATGTATATGTACCACATTTTTTTTTCCAGTTCGCTTTTGATAAGGAGCACAGTTGGGTCTATGTTTTTGTATTGTGAATAGTACTGTAATAAACATGTGTACAGGTATCTTTTTTGTAGAATGTTTTGAGTTCCTCTGGGTATTTTCCCAGAAGGGGGATTACTGGGTTGTATGGATGATGAATTCTAAGAACTTTTAGAAAATGTCACACTGTTTTCCACAAAGGTTGTACTAACTTATACTGTCACCAACATTGTAGAAGTGTTCCCTTTTCCCCACATTCTCTCCAGCATCTGCTGTTTTTTTGAATTATTGAAGAAGGTCATCCTGACTATAATTAGGTGGTATCTCAGTGTGGTTTTGATTTACTTTTCTTTGATGATTAATGAGGTTTACCATTTTTCGATGTATCTAATGGCTCCTCACATGTTTACATGTTTTCTTTTTTTTTTTTTTTTTTTTTTTTTTTTTTTTTTTTTTTTTTTTTGAGTTGGAGTCTCACTCTGTCGCCCAGACTGGAGTGCAGTGGCCGCTCCCGGCCACCGCAGCCTCGCCTGCTGGGCTCCAGCGATCCTTCCGCCTCAGCCTTCCGAGTAGCCGGAATTACAGGCACGCGCTACCACGCCCAGCTGATTTTTTGATTTATTGTAGAGATGAGGTCTTGCTGCCCAGGCGGGTCTCGAACCCGCGGGCTCAGGCAATCCACTCACCTCAGCCTCCCAAAGGCGCGGGATTACAGGCTGAGCCACCGAGCCCGGCTCTACATGTTTTCTTTTGAGAAGTGTCTATTCATGTCATTTCCCGCTTTTTAATAGGCCTGCTTTTTTTTTTTCTTTCATTACATTAGAGTTCCTTGTAGATTCTGAATTTTAACCCTTTGTCAGATATACAATTGGCAAACATGAAAGAATCTTCAAGAAAATAATCCATTTCTTTCGACAAATATTTCATTTTTATAATGTATTTCTTGATTATTCACTGAACAAGAGTTTTACATTCAACTCACTAGAAGGGAAAATATATTCAGTCATGAAAAATTTTAAAATTCACTTCCAAACTAAATTTTTAAATACACGGCAATTCTATATCTCAGCTATTGTCTCCATCTCTCTCTTGCTTCATGTATGTCTTTAGGTATACTTATTTTTCATAGAGTTGTAAACAGATCTTTAAAACTTATGCATACTTGTTGCATGTTAATTGAAAAATCAGATAAGGGATTGTTGTTGTTTTTAATGATTATATAATAATATAGAATAAGTTGTTAAATATATTTATATATAATTCAAAACCATCAACCCATTGGATAACTCATTTATTCATGATCAGTTTATTTTCTCAGTATTTTCAATTTGATAAAGTTGCCTTATAAATATAAAAACTGAGTTTTATTTTAAATGTTATTTTATATACATAAAAAGTTAGATAATGTCTAAATATTTTATCCCAAACTATACAAGTGTTCTTAACTTATCAAAATTAACTAATAGAAGCCTTAAAATATTAGTGACTGGAATATTATATTTCCAGTCTTTCAAGGCAACTTTAAAGAAATATGTTGTATTTAGAAAAATAATTAATGCCTATTACTCTGAACATAGTCCAGAAAGAATATTTAAACTACATATTTTTAGAGTATTAGAAAAGTACTAGAAAGTATGTATGTATGTAAAATATTTTACCAATTACCTATAACAAGTACTATTCTAAATTCTATACCAAATCATTAACACTTTTTTCTGTAATAAAGACTTTGTGTTTGGGATCTTTAAGAAATTACTGATTTCTTTTTTTTTTTTTTTTTTTGAGTTGGAGTCTCACTCTGTCGCCCAGACTGGAGTGCAGTGGTCGCTCCCGGCCACCGCAGCCTCGACCTGCTGGGTTCCAGCGATCCTTCCGCCTCCGCCTTCCAAGTAGCTGGAACAACAGGCACGCGCTACCACGCCCGGCTTATTTTTGATTTATTGTAGAGATGAGATCTCGCCAAGTTGCCAAGGTGGGTCTCGAACCCCTGAGCTCAGGCAATCCTCTCACTTCCGATTCCCAAAGTGCTGGGATTACAGGCAGGAGCCATCGCACCCAGCAACTCTCACCTTTATCACTTACTGCTGGTGACCTCCAAACCATTCAACTTCATGGAGACTCAAATTCATCATCTATAAAGCAAAAAGAATACTTCTTGCCAGGCATGGTAGCTCACCTCTTTAATACCAGCACTTTGGGAGGCCGAGGCTGTAGGATTGCTTGAGTCCAGGAGTTTGGAGAAAGCCTGGGCGACATACTAAGATCTTGTCCCTACAAAAAAAAAATCAAAAGATTATCTGGATGTGGTGGTATGCACCTGTAGTCCCAGCTACTCAGGAGGCTGAGGCAGAAGGATTGCCTGAGCCCAGGAGGTTGAGGCTGCGGTGAGCTATGATCATGCCACTGCACTCCATCTTGGGTGACAGAGTGAGACCTCGGCAAAAAACAAACAAGCAAACAACCAAAAATCCTGCTCGGTGGCTCAGCCTGTAATCCCGTGCCTTTGGGAGGCTGAGGTGAGTGAATTGCCTGAGTCCGCGGGTTTGGACCCACCTGGGCAACTTGGCGAGACCTCATCTCTACAATAAGTCAAAAATTAGCCGGGCGTGGTAGTGGTAGTGAGTGTCTGTAGTTCCAGCTACTTGGAAGGCTGAGGCAGAAGGATTGCCTGATCCCAGCAGGTCGAGGCTGCGGTG
>NW_007247675.1:406319-468420 GCF_000164805.1 Carlito syrichta | reverse complement strand
CAAACCCGCGGGCTCAGGCAATCCACTCACCTCAGCCTCCCAAAGGCGTGGGATTACAGGCTGAGCCACCGAGCCCAGCTTTTTACTGATTTCTTTAAGGTCAAATTTGTCTGTTTAGTTTTGGTATATATTAGCAAGGTTGTTTAGTATATTGTTATTGTTCTTGCACAATTTGCTTCTATGTACTCTAGGCATATAAAAACATTTCAGATAAATCTTTATCTATTAAAAATATTTTACATGTAAATAAGAAACATTACACAATTATAAGAAGAAAATAGTTATCAATAATAGTATGTACCTACTGTATCAGTGAAACTAAAATAATATTTGGTCTTCTCCCAGTATTTTATATACAATAATAGCACATTTTGTGTTACACATTTGTTAACTGACAGTTGAAGTTAAACTGTGATAGCTGCCTATGATAATCAGTTTTTTGTATGTGTCAAGTAGACTGGGATGCCCAAATAGCTGGTAAAATACATTTTTTTGAATGTGTCTGTGAAGGTGTTTCTGGGCAAGATCAACATTTTTAATCAGGAGACTGAATACAGATCTCTTTCCCTGTGTTAGTTAACATCCTCCAAAGTGTTGAATGATTGAAGAACAAAACAGTAGAGGTAAATTCAGTCTCTGTGTTCGGACATGAATCTCCTCCTGACACTGAACATCAGAGTTTCTGACTTTTGGGCCTTTGAACTTTACTGAATTACACTGCCAGTTTCCTGTTTCTCCACCTTGCAGTTGGCACATTGTTGGACTTCCAGGCCTTAACTGTGTCAGCCAAATGTTATAACTTCTCTCCCTCTCTTGTTCTTTTAGTATCAATCTTCTATTGATTTTGTCTCCATGAAGAAGCTTGACTAATAGATTGGGTTTGTTTTTTTTTATAGAAATGCTAATAACATACTAATGTAGACCAGGCAGAAGAGTAACACGCTGGAAACTGATCATCTTGAGGCAGATATTAAAACAAATTTTAATAAAAATGCCCAGTGATCTATCACAGAAACAAAGAACAGAGTACCATATGTTCTCCCTCATAAGTGAAACTTGAACAATTATAGTACTATAAGAAAGCATTTGACAGTAATGGGAAACTGACAGGGAAGGATTGGTGGGATGGGCAGTTGACAGAAATTGCTAGGGGAGGGAGAGGCGTACCTCATCAACAAGGTTACCTGAATAACCAATGTTTGTATACCTAATCCTGAATTGTACCCCACATCTTTATAATAAAAAATAATAAAGAAATCAATAAATAAACATATATATAAGTAAACTGTAACTGATATTCATTAGAAATATAGAGAAATATAGACAGAAGGTGTTAAATGTTTCCATTGTTTAAATAATTATTTTTAAATTGAATTTATGAGAAAATAACATTAAAGCTATAGCGTTTTTAATAGCATATGCTAGATTAAATGTTTAAACACATTTAAATATACCAAAACTTCTAATTAATATAAAATAACCATATCCAAAATGTTGCTTGGGAAATACTTCAACTAAATAATTATATGGTTTGTGGGAACATTTGGAGAATATTTAATATTCATACTAAAACAAAAGAGCCCAAAATTCAAATTTAACCTGGATTATCATTTGCTAAATCTGATAATTCTAACTACAAGTCACATAAAACAAGATTCATGATTATGTAAAAAGACACAAACAGTAATAGTTTGTCAAAATATTTAATCTCTTTACTTAGTTCTTTTTTAATTAAACATATTTTTTATTTTAAAATTGTGGGGTACAGTTAAGGGTTAGGTATACAAATATGCATCATTCAGGCACCCTTGTTGAAAAGGGGTATCACCCCCATCCCAAGACAGATATTGCCTACCGTTAATCCCACCTCCCTACCTCTCCCTGCCCACCCCATAGTTCCCTGCCACTGGCAATCCTTTTCTTATAGTATTACAATAGATGTTCAAGGTCCACTTATGAGTGAGAACATGTGATACTCAGATCTTTCCGTGAGAGATCACTCAGTATTATAAACTCAAGTTCCATCCAGGTTGCTGCAAAATTCATGATTTTGTTCTTTTTTATGGCTGCATAGTATTCCATCATGTATATGTACCACATTTTTTAAATCCAGTCCTCTTTTGATGGACAGCATGGTTGGTTCCAGGTTCTTGCTATTGTGAACAATGCTGCAATAAACATTTGTGTGTAGGTATATTTTTATAGAGTGATTTGTGTTCTTCAGGGTATGTTCCCATTAGGGGGAATGCAGGGTCATATGAGAGGTCGATATTTACAGCTTTTAGAAATCACCACACTGCTTTCCACAGAGGTTGCACTAGTTTACAGTTCCATCAACAGTGTAGAAGTGTTCCCTTTTCACCACATCCTCTCCAGCATCTGTTACTTTTTGAGTTATTGATAATAGCCATTCTGACTGGAGTTAGGTGGCATCTCAGTGAAGTTTTAATTTGTATCTCCTTGATGATTAGTGAGGTTGAACATTTCTTCATGTGTCTGTTGGCCACTTGTATGTCTTCTTTTGAGAAGTGTCGTTGATATCTTTTACTCACTTTATAATGGGGTTGTTAGTTTTTTTTCTTTTCTGCACATTTAAGTTCCTTGTAGATACAAGATGTTAGGTCTTTGTCGGACATGGAATTGGCATATACTATTTCCCAGTCTGTGGGCTGTCTCCTGGCTCTCTTGATGGTTTCTTTGGCTTTGCAAAAGCTTGTCAGTTTAATGAAGTCCCACTTGTTTATCTTGTCTCTTATGGCCCATGCGTTTCAGGTTTTGTTCGGGAATTGGATGCCAGTTCCAATTTCCATAAGGGTGTGTCACGCATTTTCTAAGGTTCTTAGGGTTTGAGGTTTTACATTTAGGCTTCTGATTCATTTAGAGTTAATTTTTTGTGTATAGGGATAGATAGGGGTCTTGTTTAAATGTTCTTCATGTGGTCAACCAGTTTTCCCAGCACCATTTACTGAATAGGTTCTCCTCTCCCCAGTGGTAGGTGGTGGAGCTTTGTCGAAGATGAGCTGGTTGAGAAATTGAGGTTTTGCTTCTGGAGTTTCAATTCTATTCCATTGGTCTATATGCCTGTTCCTGTACCAGTACCAAGCTGTTTTGATTATTGTAGCTTTATAGTAAAGTTTTAAGTCTGGTGATGTGATACCTCCTTTGTTTTTCTTGTTTTGTTTTGTTTTGTTTTTGCTGAGGTTTGTTCTGGCTATTCTTGGTCGTTTGTGTTTCCCATAGCAATTTCTGTATTGTTTTTTCTAGGTCCGAGAAGAATGTTGCTGGTAATTTGATGGGTATTGCATTAAATCTGTAGATTGCCTTAGGTAAGATGGACATCTTCACAATGTTGATTCTTCCAATCCATGAGCATGGGATGTTTTTCCAGTTGTTTGTGTCATTTTTTATTGCTTTGAGCATTGTTTTGTAGTTTTAATTGTAAAGATCTTTCACATTTCTGGTTAGGAAGATGCCAAGGTATTGTATTTTTTTGGTGTCTATTGTGAATGGGATTGTGCTTTTTATTTGGGTTTCTGTTTGTTTATTACTGCTGTGAAGAAATGCGATTGTCTTTTGCACATTTATTTTATACCGTGAGACATTGCCAAAGACCTTTATCAGTGCAAGGAGACTTTTGACAGATTCTCTTGGCTTTTCAAGGTACACAATCATGCTGTCTGCAAAGAGGGATAATTTGACTTCCTCTTTTCTTGTTTGGATACCCCTGAACACCTTCTCTTTTCTGATTGCTCTACCCAGGACTTCCAAACAGGAAGGGAGAGAGTGGGCATCCTTGCTTTGTTCTAGTTTTCAGGGGAAATGGTTCCAATTTTTGTCTGTTTAGGAGTATCCTGGCTGTGGGTTTCTCAGAGATGGCTTTTACTATTTTGAAGTATGTTCCATGTATGCCTAGATGTTCAAGGGTTTTTATCAAGAAGGGGTGCTGCATTTTATCAAAAACTTTTTCTGCCTCTAATGATATAATCATGTGGTTTTTGTTCTGATGTCTGTTGATGTATTTAATTACATTTTTTGCCTTGCAAATGTTGAACCAGCCTTGCATCCCAGGGATGAAGCCTATTTGGTCATGATAAATGATTTTGGAGATGTGTTGTTGAATCTGGTTTGCTAGGATCTTGTTAAGAATGTTAGCATCTATGTTCATCAACAATATTGGCCTGCAGATCTCTTTCTTTTTTGGGTCTTTACCTGGCTTGGGTATCAATGTGATGTTAGCTTCATAAAATGATTTGGAAAGGGTTTCATCTTTCTCAATTGCCAGGAATACTTTCAGTAGGATTGGTCTCAGCTCCTCCTTAAATGTCTTATAGAACTCTGCTGGAAAGTCATCTGACCTGTTGCTTTTGTTTTGTGGGTATTTTTCTTATTACATAGTCAATTTCCTGATTGATATTGGTCTATTTAGGTTCTCGATTTCTTCTTGTTTCAACATAGGAAGGTTGTGATGTCAAAATGTCTTCCATTTCCTTAAGGTTTTCAAGATAGTTTCCATACAAGTGTAGGTAGTAGTCTCTAATGATCTTTTGTATTTATTCAGGGTCAGATGTGACTTCATCTTTTGTTTTTCTGATTGTATTTATTTGGGCTTTTTCTCTTGATCAGTCTAGCTAGGGGACCATCAATCTCTTTTATCCTTTCAAAGAAACAGCTTTTTGTTTCATTGAGTTTTTGTATTTTCATTTTGTCTTCTATGTCCCGGATTTGGACTTTTATTTTGGTGATCTGGATTCTTCTGCTGAAATTAGGGTTTTGGTGCTTTTGCTTTTTCAGCTTCGTAAGGTGACTTGTTAGTCTGTTAATTTGATCCTTCAATTTTCTTCATGTGTATTTGTAGAGATATGAATTCCCCTCTTACTACAGCCTTCATGGCATCCCAGAGATTTTGGTAAGATATTTCTTCATTTTCATTTGTTTCCAGGTATCTTTTAATATGTGTTTTGATTTCATCATTGGCCCAGGAGTTGTTTAGCATTTGTAGGTTTGGGGGGAACTTGTTGGTTTTGATGTTTATTTGTATTCCACTGTGGTCCGAGAAGGTATATGACAAAACTTTGATCTTTTGAAATTTGTTTATGCTTCATTTATGGCCAAGTATGTGATCTATCTTAGAATATGTTCCATGTGGTGATGAGTAGAATATATATTTTGTGGTCCTTGGGTGGAGTGTTCTGTAGGTATCAATTAAGTCCATTTGGTCAAGAATCACATTAAGGTTCGGGATCTCATTGCTGATTTTTTGTCATGATGATCTGTCTAGGGTTGTGAGTGGAGTATTAAAGTCCCCAGCTATGATAGTGTTAGACTCAATATCTTTTTTGAGTTTTCTTAGAAGCTGCTTTATGAAAGTTGGCACTCCTATGTTGGGTGTATATATGTTTAGGATAGATATTTCTTGTTGATGCAGTGAATCTTTTATCATTATGTAGTGTCCTTCTGCATCATTTTAAGTTTTTGATAGCTTAAATGGTATTTTGTCTGAAATTAGGATGCGAGTCCTTCTTTCTTCTGTGTTCTGTTCTCCTGGAAATTTATTTTCCATCCTCTTACTCTGAGTCTTCACTGTCCTTTCTAGTGAGATGGGTCTCTTGAAGGCAATATATAGTTGCCTGGTTATATTTTATCCATTTTGCCATTCTATGTCTTTTCAGTGATGCATTTAGTCCATTCACATTCTGGCTAATTATTGAAATGTGATAGTTGGTCCCTATCATAAGGTTCTTGTAGAGTTGTTGTTGTTTTTCTTCTTTGTTTGTTGTCTTTGGTTTTGGGGTTGGTTTGTGTGTGTTTTACTCTTTTTCCTGTACTCTTGTGAAGAACGATGTTTTTCTTTTTTCCTTTTCTTCTGTGTTTAGTACTTTCTTAAGTGTTTTGTAGAGGTGGTCTGGTGGCAGAGTAAGGTCTTAGGAATTGGATATCTGGGAAAGATTTTAATTCTCCCTCACTGATGAAGCTTAGCTTGTCTCGGTAGGTTATCCTTGGTTGAAATTGTTTATCTTTTAGACCTTTGGAGATAGGGCTCCAAGCTCTCCTAGCCTACAGAGTTTCTGGAGATAAATATGCTGCTATTCTAATTGGTCTTCCATGGCAGGCGATCTGACCTTTTCTCTTGCTGCCTTTAGGATTTTTTCTTTTATACCTACTTTGTTTAGGCAAATTATTATGTGTCTGGGAGTTGGTCTTCTCATTTGTTGTCTTGCCGGGGTTCTCTGAATCTCTTGTGTTTGAATTTTCGCATCACTGATGAGATGAAGGAAGTTTTTTTCAATAATCTTGTGCAACGTTTGTTCCAAGGTGGACTCTTTCTCTCTTTCTGTTTCAAGAAGTCCAATTACTCTTAGTTTTGGTCTCTTGAAGTAATTGTTCATCTTTTGAAGATTTTGTTATGTCTTTTTATGCTTCTTTTCTATGTTTTTGACAATTTGGGTTAGTTCTATATTTGGGTCCTCAAGATCTGAGATTCCTTCTTCTGCTTGGCTAATTCTGCTTTCCATGCTTATCAGTTTGTTATTTATTTCATTCACATGTTCTTTACTACTGTTATCTCAGTTATCAACTCCTTCCTAGTTTCTTCTTGTCGCTCCTCAATTCTTTTTAATCTTTCCATTAATGTCTTGATATCTAGGTTTATAATTTGAGATGAGTCACTCTGGGGGCTCTTCATGGTTTGCATTCTAAAGTCAGTTTTCTCAATGTCTGCCCTATCAGGGTTCTGGGAGAGACCCATATTCTTCTTTTGGTTTTTCTTCATTTGTTGAGATTTTTCTCTCTCCCCCTTTCCCTCCCCTTCTTTAATTATGTTTTTCAGGGAAGGTGGGATTGCTTTTGCTTCTTTTGTTCAATCTCCTGTTCTTACTTATGAGGGTCCTCTGGCTTTGTTCACATTTGAGGCTAGACTGTGGGTTGAGAGCTGTACTTTTTGCAGTTTTGAGGTTTAATTGAGGGAGAAACTGTGACTCAGAATCTATCTGCAGATTCCAGTATCCACTAACAGATGTATGGGCACACTGGAACCCATTTTCCACTGCCTTACAATCTGTCCATGCAGCAGGGTTTAGGTTTGCTCCATGGAACAAAAGGAGGTACAAAAAAAGGAAAATAATGGAAGAAGGGGGAGATCAAGAGGAAGTTAGAGAAAGAGAAGAGTGAGAGAGAAAACAGACATACAAACCAACTAACGAATAAAAAAGAAACACAAGGTCAGAAAACAGTGAAAAACAGACACATAAACAAAATTCCCTAAAGCATACCAGTAATCACACAAAGACAGTCCCATAAATTCATGCCTTTTGATTCATTTTTCCCCAACACAAACAGGTAGTCTAAATCAAAAAGCAAACAAAAGTGAGCAAAACAATGAAATCAAAATAAGAAACCAGACTAGCTCTGGAATCTTTCCTGCATGTCTAAAGTCTGTTCAGTTCTGATCTCTAGCCTCTCCCCTTTGCTTCCATTGCAGGCGGATAGTTTTACTCCAAACTTGAGTTGGTTCCCTTGGCTTGCTGCCTGAGAGGTCTGTGACAGGGCTGAGTTGTCTGTATCTGATTCAGCATAGGGGAGAGCCTTTTGTCTCCTGTTTAGCAACATTACCTTAGAAACCAAGGTGGAGGCTGCTCATTGATGGGTGGGGCAATGAAAATCTCTGCCTGGAAAATGGCCGAGGTGGACAGCTCCGCTTTTGTGGATCCTTTCTCTCCACCCTTCCTTTCTCCTCACTTGTTCGGGTTCGTGGGCAATCCACAATGACGGTCACCAAGGATCAGAACACAGTTAGGTGCTGGATCTGGTGTGCCATCAGCAGCCTGGGGTGGAGGAGGGAGTTGGGAATTCCCTCTTATGGAGTTGAGAGCTGAGAGCAGCTGATCAGCACCTCCTTAAGATATCCTGTTCCCTTACACAACCATGGGGGTCCCATGCTGGGTGCCTCTGTCAGAGCAGGGACTGGAGCTCTGAAGGGCAGGTGGTGACTGGTGACAGTGACTTTGGGCCCCATACAGGGCACTTCAGCCAGGAGTGGAGCTGGTATCTCTGAGGAGCGGGCACCTAGAGCCTCCCTGGGTGACGGCGGCTTGAAATAGGGCTGAATGTGGGGGCCCAGAAACCACAGCAGGGAGCTGGAACTCTGTTGAGTGAGCACCAGGACACTGAGCTAGGCACCCAGTCAGGAAAGGAGCTGGCAGTGACTGAGTGTCGGGTGGATCAATGTAACCAGCAGGGGAACCCAGATCTCCCCAAGGCTGTATCCAAGGGCCTCCACAGGCAGCTGCCAGCAGCTTGGGGCCATGTGAGACCTTATAGCTGGGGAGGGAGCTGGGATCTTTGCATAGCTGGGGCCTGGGGCCACCTATGGAGGAGCAGCAACAACCAAGGGCCGCAATAGCTGATCTTGTGTGGTACCGAGGGTCTCCAGGTCTTGGACTTGTGCGGCTGGTGGTGAGTAGGCGGGTGGGGGAAGGAAAGTAATAGTCTTTTTAGGAACTCACTTTTGGAGAATCTCACAGTCCTACCTATGCCGTCACCATCTTACCGGAACTCCTACTTAGTTCTTAATATATATTGATCTGGTGGTTAGAAGTGATAGCTGAGATTTTTTATGCCTTGAAGAACAGAAAAAAGAAAAACTATTATCTCAAAGCTATGATCAATTTTCTTTCCCCCAGAAAAAGAAACATGATCTTATATGTGATATGTTTTTTTCTGATATCTGTAAATCACAGTATCTATTTGAAAAATAAACTGCATACTTATTTTTCTCAAGAAAATTGTAAGAATGACCATTAATAGAGCAGAAACTACTCTTGATTTATCATAATTGCTGCCATAGAATAAATATAGCAACAAAATAAGAGGACATTTATTAGCAAAGTATCACAATACTTGAGCAGGACTCTGAACTGGAGGGCAGTTCCGTTTTCCCTGACTTTAATCTCTGTGTGCATAGATCTTTCCTAACGAAACACAGTTGGTTACCTTAGAGATCTGTTAGCTGCTAAGAGAATGTTATCTAGTCTGCTCTTGGCAATGAATTACCTGAGTAGCAAAGACTCTATCCTTTGGGGAATATTAATTTGGCTTTTAGATTTAACAAACTAAGCCATATTATCTAGTATCAACTTTATAAGTAAAAATACCTGTATTTTTTCGATTAGTGTGAATCCTAAGTCTGTGACTCAGGTACAGGGTGTTATTATTGGGCGATTAAAAATAACCCCCTAGCCGGGCTCGGTGGCTCAGCCTGTAATCCCGCGCCTTTGGGAGGCTGAGGTGAGTGGATTGCCTGAGCCCGTGGGTTCGAGACCCGCCTGGGCAGCGAGACCTCATCTCTACAATAAATAAAAAAAAATCAGCCGGGCGTGGTAGCGCACGCCTGTAGTTCCGGCTCCTCAGAAGGCTGAGGCGGAAGGATCGTCGGAGCCCAGCGGGTCGAGGCTGCGGTGGCCGGGAGCGGCCACTGCACTCCAGTCTGGGCGACAGAGTGAGACTCCGACTCAAAAAAAAAAAAAAAAAATAAATAACCCCCAAACTTATGATCTCTGCTCCCTTTGTGTCTTAGTTGAACGCTCTACTCTAGATTATCTAGCCTTAGCCCTCACCTCCTTGGGTCTTTCTTTAAATGTTACTCTTTTCCAGTGCAGTCATTTTAACCATTCTATTTAAATTTGAAGTTTCCAACCCCCATATTAAACATTTTCTATAACCTTCTCCTGATTTTTTTCCACTTGAGTTCTTGTGACCAAGTATAGTCTATTTCTTATTATATTTCTTATTATATTGTTTATTGTCTGTTTTCTTCACTGAAATTGAAATTTTTCAAAGGGAACGATATTTTTGTTGATGGGATTCACTGTATGTAGGGCAGTATGTGACACAGAGCAGGTATTTAGAGATCACATGATAATATTGTTAACTTTGTTAAGAATATCACTCAAGTTATAGGACAAAAAGAGATATAAAAAATAAGTAAAAATTACATAGAAATGTGAAAAGGGGATAGAAAGATTTTGAAAAAGTCAGTACTTTTAGAAATAGGTTTTCACGGTTTCTATTCCTAGAGTAACTGTGTGAATAAGGACAAAATTAAAGAAAAATAATAATCAAGTTAACAATTTATTTTAAAAATCATTTAAAAATACAACATACATAAATCTGTATGTGCATCAAGCAGTCTTAAGGTACACAAATCAGAACTTTTTAGAATTGTTTGAAAACATTCATATTCATAGCAAAAAGTTTTTATCTCAGTAGAGTTGGATAAAAAATATTAGATAGATAATACACTGGTAATGGTATAGGATCTCTGAAATATCACATTAATGGGTTTGATTAAATAATTATCTAAACAAACTGCTCATTCAACAAAGACAAAAATACACTGTTTTAAAACATACTTTTTATTTATAAATAATGCAAAAATTATATCTTTTTTTTGGAGTTGGAGTCTCACTCAGTCGCCCAGACCGGAGTGTGGTGGCCGCTCCCGGCCACCACAGCCTTGACCTGCTGGGCTCCGACGATCCTTCCACCTCAGCCTTCCAAGTAGCCAGAATTACAGGCCTGCACTAACATGCTCGGCTGATTTTTTGATTTATTGTAGAGATGAGGTCTTGCTGCCCTGCTGGTCTCGAACCCGCGGGCTCAGGCAATCCACTCACCTCAGCCTCCCAAAGGCGTAGGATTACAGGCTGAGCCACCGAGCCCAGCGCAAAAATTATATCTTAATTCTAAAAGTAAATATCATATAATGTATTCTGTATAGATATAAGAAATATATTAATAAATAAATATGTGAATAAATATATTGTTAAATACTAATTTAATTACTTGTATATTCATTCAATCATCAATATAATGGATTAAATGTGTATAGATTCACTAAAAATAAAAGGCAAGGCCAGGCTCAGTGACTCAGCCTGTAATCCCAGCACTTTGGGAAGCAGAGATGAGAGGAGTGCCTGAGCCCACAGGTTCGAGACCCACCTGGGCAACTTGGCGAGACCTCATCTCTACAATAAATCAAAAATTAGCTGGACATGGTAGTGCACACCTGTAGTTTCAGCTGCTTGGAAGGCTGAGGTGGAAGGATCGCCAGAGCCCAGCAGGTCGAGGCTGGGGTGACTGTGAGCATGCCACTGCCCTCCAGCCTGGGTGACAGAGCGAGACTCCAACTCAATAAGTAAATAAATAAATGGCAAGAATAACATTTTTTTCTAGACTATAAAGATAAATTAGAGCCCACTGTTGAATATATTTTATCTATGGCTGCTTTATTTCATGGACTAAGTCTGAACAATAACACCCTCTTTGAGGTGGAGTGCCATTATTTTTACCTCGTGTTTTAAAAGTCTGCTGTATTTCAGAGAATTGGAAAATGAAGAAAAATTGCATAGCTAGTCTCTTCTTTAGTCATAAAATTCTACCAGTTTATTTTGTGATAAAAATAATTTTTACTTCACTTGAGTGCAAAGATAATATGTAGTTTAAGTTAGAATTTATTTTTGGAAAAATACTAAGTATCAGATTGATATCAAATATTTATTGAGAACAATAGATGACATTAACTCTATATTCCGTAGTCACATAAAATCATTTAGTAGAAGAATACATTTTAGTATAATCCCTTTTTGAACACTTGAAGAAATGAAAATTTAATTTTTGCCCATGACTTTATATCTGGTCATAAAGGTAATCCTCTTTCCTTTAAAATAAATAGTTTATTTGAATCTGGAGGGAATTTATAATATCTACCAAATGCATACAGACTATAAGATTGCTTATTTTGAAGTGATTTCATTATTTCTAAATTTAGATACCCTTTAAAAAATATACAAATAAGAAATTTTCAGGATAAAAAATACCAAGAAAGATAGCCAAGTTATTGTTATAAATCAAATAAATTTCCTAAGATGTTTCCAAAAGAAACCTCAGTAGTTTAGGTCAGTCACCATCCGTAAAGGAAATAGTTTGTGTACAAGCTAGACTCCAATAAATCACTATGTAATACCACCTATCTTTACTTTTGAAATATTTTTTTCCTTTTCTAGCAGGTTCTACTACATCACAAATACAAGGTCTGGGAGTCATTGGGTAGAAAACTTGAGTCAGTAAAATTGATAGGTTTTGCCCATGAAATCTTTCAATCCATAAAGGGAGGAACATATTTGTTTTATTTTTATTTCTATTTGTGTGAACACCCAATTGGTCTTCTTTGCTTTCCCAATGGAGACATCTTACAGTAACATCAAACTCTGCAAGGATAGAAAAATCAACAGTCTTACAAAAATGAGAGTATACATACCAGCCAGTCAGCAACAAGCTTCTTTTTCTATTACTTTTTGTTTCTATCTCTGCAGATTCGTGTTGATGACAATCATAAGAGAACTTTTAAGAACTGTTAAGGTGAACTTTTAAAACAGATTGCCTGCATGATTCCAGCATACTTTTTACATATAAAGCAGTATTGAACTTCAGAATTTATTTGGTTAAAAAATATTGTTATATAATACATAACCAATATATGTTTAGTATTGAGTGAATTAATAATATGAAAACAGTATCAGATAAGTCAACAAATTAAGTAAACGAAATTCTTACTTTTGATAAATTACAGTCAATAATATTTAGTGTATATATTTTACAAGGTTTTACATAGTTTAGTGGTCTCCAAAGTTAACAGTTCAGAATATATATGTTGCTTTGGTTTGGTCACTAAAGTTGGGTCATGTGAAAGCAAAACAAAAGTTTTGTGGTTGTTGTTGGAGGGACCAATTATGTATCTTCAACAGAAACTCTTCTAGTTAATTTTTCCCTTAATCCACTTCTGTCATAATTTACAATACTTAATATAAGGTGATATGGCAGTTTTCTTTTTTGACAAACTTTCCCGTGGCAGCTTTTTTAGCCATGAATATTCCTTTCTTCTTCTCTTCACACAGATAATGATGTATGTTAAAATTATGCATAATCTGGCATGTCAAAAGTTGTTCCCTACTATAGACATTATACCCTGATAATATTGAATGTTAATAGGTAACAGAACACTTGTCTCTTCCTCATTGTACTGTAAAAAAAGGAAAATCAGTATGCTTATATATACATCATTTGTATATAAAAACTTTCTTCTTTATGTATAATCGGTTATATATTGTATTGATATACTTTCATTTATAATCAGATATAGATAGATAGTAAATTTATTCAGTTCATCAAAGATAGCTCCCAAATGTTGAAGAGAATCTCACCAGATGTTTTGGGAAGAGATGCCATTCTGATATAATCTACATAGACTCAGAGCTACCAAGAATCATCTGCACTGGTATCTAGATTTGGGTATCATCAGATTTTAATGTCAGAGTGTTACCAATATTATGCAATAACCCAAAGAGAACTATCTATTGAAGAAGAGATTAAGCCTGAGATTAGAATTCTGAAGAATTCCCACATTTATAGCTAGAAACATGAAAGAAATGAAACAAACAAACAAAATGTGTAAAACTTAAGATAAAAAAGAGTGTGAGGCTAGAAAATTCAAAGGAATAGAACATTTCCAGAATGTAAAAATTAAGTTTTAACAAATGGAGACACTTACTAATTAAAAGGATAATTATATACATTATATTTGGCAATTAGAAAGTAATATTTTCCAAATAATTTATCTATAGGATAAGGTTATAAATAACTCTATAGCAGAGAACTAGCAGGCTGAAGGAAATCTTGCCAGATGGTCATAATTTTCTCCAAGAATTGTGAAGAAGTTATTTTGCTGAAAATGAAGAAGAAAATAGAGAGGAAGGTTTGGGTTAAAAGAAAGGGACTTATCTTATAATGAAGTTTAAAGTCTGGAAGTATAATACCTCCTGTTTTATTTATTTTGCTAAGGATTGTTTTGTACTTTTCTTGGATGTGTTGTTTCATCTTTTGTTTTCTTTTTTTTTCCATATGAATTTCTGTATTGTCATTTCCAGTTCTAAGAAGAATGATGTTGGTAATTTAATGGGAATTGCATTGAAGCTGTAGATCACCTTGGTTAGGATGGACATCCTAACAATGTTGATTCTTCCAAGCCATGACCGTGGAATATTTTTCCATTTATTTGTGTATACTTTGATATTTTTTTTTAGCAGTGCTTTATAGTTTTCATTGTAAATATTTTTCACTTCTACTTAGGAAGATGCCAAAGTATTTCATTTTCTATGTGGCTATTGTGAATCAGAATAGCCTGGTATTGGTAGATGGCTCTTACAATTTTGACATATATTCCAACTATGCCTAGATGTTCGAGGGTTTTTGTCAAGAATGGGTGCTATATTTTATCAAAAGTTTTTTCTGCATCTAATAATATAACCATGTGATTTTTATTTTTACATCTACTGATGTATTTAATTATGTTTTTTGGTCTTACAAATGTTGAACCAGTCTTACACCCCAGGGATGAAGGCTACTTGGTCATGATGAAAGATTTTTGAGATGTGTTGTTGAATACAGTTTGCTAGGATCTTGTCGAGAATTTTAGCATCTATGTTCATCAAAGATATTGGCTTGTAGTTTTCTTTCTTTGTTGTGTATCAATGTGATGTTAGCTTCATAAAATGATTTGGGGAGAGTTCCATCTTACTCAGTCGCCTGGAATGCTTTCAATAGGATTCAGTTCCTCCTTGTATGTTTTGTAGAATTCTGCTGGAAAGCTATCTGGTACAGGGTTTTTTTTTTTTTTTTTTGTAGGTAGGTAGTTTTCTTATGATGTAGTCAATTTCCTTGATTGTTATTGGTTTATTTAGGGTCTCAATTTTTTCTTGTTTCAACCTACTGAGGTTGTGTGATATCAGAAGGTCCTCCAGCCAGGCTCGGTGGCTCAGCCTGTAATCCCGCACCTTGAGAGGCTGAGGTGAGTGAATTGCCTGAGTCCCCGGGTTTGAGACCTGCCTGGGCAACTTGGTGAGCCCTCATCTCTACAATAAGTCAAAAAATTAACCGGGTGTGGTAGTACGCACCTGTAGTTCCAGCTACTTGGAAGGCTGAGGCGGAATGATCGCCGGAGTCCAGCGAGTCGAGGCTGTGGTGGCTGGGATTGGCCACTGCACTCCAATCTGGGCGATGGAGTAAGACTCCAACTCAAAAAAAAAAGAAAGTCCTCCATTTCCTTTAGGTTTTCAACTTTGTTTCCATATAATTGTACATTAGTAGTCTCTGATCTGGAGTCCTCTGCTGAAGTTAGGGTTTTGGTGATCTAGCTTTCCCAGCTTCCTTAAGTGACTTGTTGGTCTTTTAACTTGTGATCTTTCCATTTTCTTCATGTGTTTTTGTAAAGATGTGAATTGCTCTCTCTACTGCTTTCATGGCATCCCAGAGGATTTGGTAAGATGTTTCTTCATTTTCATTTGTTTCCAGGTACCTTTTAATCTCTGTTTTGATTTCATTGTTGACACAGGAGTTGCTTAGAATCATACTGTTTAGTGTCCATGACTTTGTGGGTTTTGGGGGAACTTTATTGGTGTTGATATTTATTTTTATTCCACTGTCGTCTGAGAAGATGTATGGCAAAATTTCTATCTTATGAAATTTTTTATGTTCGACTTATGGCAATGATGTGGTCGATCTTGGAATATGTTCCATGTGGTGATGAGTAGAATGCATGTTCTGTGGTCATTAGGTGGAGTGTTGTGTAAGTGTCAATTAAGTCCATTTTTCAAGGGTCTCATTGAGGGTTCTGGATCTCCTTGCTGATTTTTTTTTGTCTTGATGATCTGTCCAGGGTTGTGAGTGGGTTATTAAAGTCCCCAGCTATGATAGTGTTAGAGTCAATCTCTTTTTTAAGTTTGTCTAGAAGTCGCTTTATTAATGTTGGTGCTCCTACGTTGGCTGCATTTAAGTTTAGGATGGATATTTTTTGTTGATGGGTTTAGTCTTTTATCATTAGTGACTATCTTTATCTTTTAAAATTTTTGATACTTTAAAAGTATCTTGTCTGATATTAAGATTGCAACTCCAGCTTTCTTGTTTTTTTTTTCCCCCTTTCTTCTGTGTTTAATACTTTCTTAAGTGTTTCTTGTAGAAGTGATCTAGAGGCAGCACAGGCTCTTAGGGATTCAATGTCTGGGAAAGATTTTAATTCTCCCTCACTGATGACGCTTAGTTTAGCTTGTAGGTTATTCTTGGTTGAAATTGATTATCTTTGAGATCTTTGAAGATTGGGCTCCAAGCTCTTCTAGCCTGGAGTGTTTCTGTAGATAAATCTGCTGCTATTCTAATTGGTCATCCATGGTAGGTAGTCTTACCTTTATCTCTTGCTACCTTTAGGATTTTTTCTTTTATACCTACTTTGTTCAGGAAATTATTATGTGTCTAGGAGTTGGTTTTCTCATTTGTTTTCTTGCAGGAGTTTTCTGAATCTCTTGTATTTGAATGGTCATATCACTGATAAGATGAGGGAAGTTTTCTTGAATAATTTCATGGAATGTTTATTCCGGGGTGGACTCTGTCTCTCCTTCTGTCTCAGGAAGTACAATTCCTCTGAGGTTCAGCTTCTTGAAGTAATTGCTCATCTGTTGAAGGTTTTGTTCTGAATTTTTAAGCTTCATGTTTTTGACAGTTTGGGTTAGTTCTATATTTTGGTCCTCAAGCTCTGAGATTCTTTCTTCTGCTTTGCTAATTCTGTTTTCCATTCTTATCAGTTTGTTATTTATTTCATTCAAAGTATTCTTTACTGCTGTTATCCCAGTTATCAACTTCTTCCTATTTTCTTCTTGTCTCTCCTCAATTCTTTTTAATCTCTCTCTTAATGTCTTGATATCTGGGTTTTTAGTTTGAGACCAGTCATTCTGGGGGCTCTTCATTGTTCGCGCTCAGAAATCTGTTTTCTCAGTGTCTAACCTTCCAGGAGTCTGTGAGAGATTCATATTCTTTTGGTGTTTCTTCATTTGTGTAGAATTTTCACACACACACACACCCACTTCCTCCCCCTTCTTTAATTCTGTTTTTTAGGAATGATGGCACTGCTTTTACTTCTTTTTGCTCAGTCTTCCATTGTTCCTTATGTGGATCCTATCACTTTATTCACTTCTGAAGCTGGACTGTGGGTTGGGGGCTGTACCTTTTGCAGTTTTGAGATTTAGTTGAGGGGGGAGCTGTGATTCAGAATCTATCTGCAGAGCCCAGTATCCACCAACAGGCATATGGGCACTCTGGAACCCACTTCCCACTACCTTACAATCTGCCCATGCAGTGGGGGTTGAGGTTTGCGCCTCGGAACAAAATGAGGTAAGAAAAGAGAATAATGGAAGACAGAAGGGGGTAGTCAAGAGGGGGATGGAGTGAGAAAAGAGTAAGGGGAAAATAGACAGACATACCAGCTAACAAATGAAAAGAGACACAAAGACAGAAAAGAGAAAAAAACCCTAGGGCATACCGGTAACCACACAAAACTCAGTCCAACAAAATCCTGTCTATTGATGTACCCTACCCCTACACAAACAGGCACTCTAAAGACTAGAAAGAAGAAAGAAAAAAAATCAGTAAAATAGCAAAAGAAAAGCAAGAAAGAAAATGTTATCAAAACCAGAATGTAAGAGAAAAAAAGCCTAAATCAAAAATCAAACAAAAGTGAGCAAAGCAAACAGTCAAAAAGTAAAAATAAAAACTAAAAACAAGTAATCAGACTGATTCTGATGTCCTTCCTGTATGTCCAAAGTCCCTTCTGCTCTGATTTCCAGCCACCCCCCTCCCCCAGCTCTCATTGCATGCAGATAGGGTTACTCATAGCTTGGGTCAGTTGCCTCATGCCTACTTTGGAAGGGGGTGAGTCAGATCTGAGTTTACTTGGCTTGCTGCTTGTCAAGTCTGCCACAGAGATCTGAGTTGTCTGTGTCTGTTTCAACCTGGGGGAGGGGCTTCTGACTCTCCTGGTTTGATGAGATTACCTTAGGCAACAAGTTGGAGGTTATGGAGAGCTGGGCAGAGCAGTGCAAATCTCTGCCCTGTCCTGGATCAAAGGAAAGGACTGTGGGCTACTCCTCACTGGGCATAGACTCCTCTGTGGTTTTCCTAATCCTCTCTCTCCACTGATCAGGTCAAGGGCTCCAGCTGGTCCATTATGACAGGTGATGGTGGGAGCCAGGTGCCAGGCAATAAGAATCAGTGGGATTCAGTAGGCTTTTCCCAGGTGCATTCCTGCGAGCAGCAAACACTCCTGTGTGTAATCTTGTCAGCCGCACTCCAATCTCAGGGCAGTGGGTTCTCGCAGTCACCCTTAGAGGCGGGACCTGGGTGCATGCACCCAAGTATCCCCTCAGATGGACTTTCATGCTCCCACCAGCACCTGCCCACTCCCTTCGAGTCTTTATGAGCACTTACGTCCATGGAGTCTCTTACAGACCAACCTGTCCATTGCCATCTTCTATTTTTTATTTATTTCATTAACTAATTAATTTATTTTTCTCTACTTTTCTCTAATGTAGTCACATAATATTTGGGCCATTACTGTCAAATAGTTTATACATATAAAATATGTTGGTAAAAGGTGCAATTATACTGCTGGGCTCAGTGGCTCAGCCTGTAATCCCACGCCTTTGGGAGGCTGAGGTGAGTGGATTGCCTGAGCCTGCGGGTTCGAGACCCGCCTGGGTAGGCGAGACCTCATCTCTACAATAAATCAAAAAATCAGCCAGGCATGGTAGCACGCGCCTGTAGTTACGGCTACTCGGAAGGCTGAAGCAGAAAGATCGCCGGAGCCCAGCAGGTCGAGGCTGCGGTGGCCGGGAGCGGCCACTGCACTCCAGTCTGGGCGACCGAGTGAGACTCCAACTCAAGAAAAAAAAAAAAAGAAGGTCCAATTATAAAACTTCTTGGAGTTTATTCAATTGCTACGTTTGCAGAACAGAATATCAATTATTTTATCTAGAAAAAAATACCTAATTGATTTGTGAAAATTTAAGTAGATGTGGCAGGAAGATTAAAAAATGGCTTTCTGTTGAATAACTAATATATAAAACAAGTTCATGGGTGAATTTGGTAGCTAAGTAGATGCACAAAAAATATATGAGGGGAGACCTCCCAAAAATGGAATTATCTTTTGGAGGGCAGGTCTTACACTCAGAATTTATTCTTCCAGTTCAAACACTTGACCAAAACTTTTGAACGGAAATTTTAAGAAGGTCTCATCATGATTTCCAAAAGAAATATCCTGAGCCATGGCAAACAGGTGACTGGTTCTTCCATGACCTGCCCACACCTTGCTGAGTGTTCAGCAGTTTTTGACTAAAGCTAGCATGAGCTCTGTACTTCACCTCGTCTATTCATTGGATCTTGCCACAAGTGACTTTTGTTTGTTTCCCCAGATGAAAAAAATTCTCAAAGGGGAATGTTTTGCCCACGTAGAAAAGATGAAACAAAAAATGGCAGAAGCACAAAAAGCATCAAAATTGACAAATTCAAAAACTGTTTTGTGCAGTGGAATAAAATGGCTTGACAGGTTTATTGCATCAAATGGAGAGTACTTATAAAATGAAGTTTAAACATGTAAGAATAAATACATAATTTTTTAATAAATAAATTCCAGAATTTCTAAGGTAGCCCCCTTGTACATCTGAGGTACACATTTCAAGCTGTGAAATGGCTGAGGAGTTTCAGGAATAGTAATATTTACTCTGAATTAAAGTGCTTCCTTAACAGACATTGCTTTCATGACACTTTCTACAAAATATTAAATAAAAGTAATCAATATTGATATAGTTTTTCCTCAAAATTATGGGAACTTAAAGGTGACTGGTCAGTAAAAGCACATACAGTCATCACAATAAATGCTTCCATGGGAGATTATCTGGAAAGAGGGAGTAAAAACTTGAGTCCTAGGAGACATGAAACAACACAGCAGCCAAGACCACAGCAGCCAAGACCTAGCCAAAAGAGACAAGTGGGAGGTGGGGTGTGGAACAAAACAGTAATGCACATATTTTTCTAAATTCAAAGTGGCTTTTTAAAAGAGAAGGCACAGACACTAGAGTTTAAAAGAACGAAAGAATAACAATAGTTCCTTTTCTGGTTGCATTAATTTTTTATTGCTGCTATAATATATTGTCACAGATGCAGTGGCTTAAAACAACATAAATGTATTATGCTGCACGCTTGCAGTAAAACATCTAAATATTTCTCATCTCACTAGCCAAAATAAAAGAGTGAGCAAGATTGAGTTCCTTTCTGGAGGTTATAAAAGGGAAACTGTTTTCTTGCTTTTCTCCAGTTTCCAGAGGTTGCCTACAGTCCTTGAAGCATGGGCCACTTCTTTTTTCTTGAAATTAAGCAGTGTAGTATCTCTCTAACCATGCTTTTATTGTCATATATCTCCATCAGGAAAGAACTGGGAAAGATTCTGTGTTTGATTCTGTGTTTTAAGAGACTCATGTGATTATATGGGGCCAACCTGAACAATTGAGAATAATCTCTCCACCTTGAGGTCTATAACCTTAATCACATCTGCAGATTCTTTTGCCAAGAAAACTAACATAGTCACAGGTTCAATATGACAACATAAATATATTCCAGAGGTCATTATTCTGTCTAAAATCACGGTATATAAAGTGGAGGATTAGATAGAAGAGTTCACATTCTTGGTTGTAAAATCAAAATTCAGATCCATTTATCTCAACTTTAAAATTTCATGTTAGAAAATTATATATGCAGATGCTTACATAAGCTGGAAAAAAGCTGAATATTCCATTGTTCAGAATTATAAGACTTGGTTAATTCATAATTAATAACAAATAGTAAAATGTGAAAGGAAATAATAAAAATAAAGAATGACACCAGTAAGATCACAGAATAGGAGATAAAAGACTTATTGGCCCTCCTCCCCCCCACACACAAATAGACAGTTATCTACAAATAATAGTAGCCTAGGAAGTGTTCAAGTAAATATTTAAGTATTTTCAGCAACAGTGGGGAAAAAATGGAGACTAACTTCATAGAAGGAACCACTTAAGAGACTGGGTACCTGACATGTTTGGGAACAAAGAAGTGTGTAGGCTGTCAGTTTCAGCCACCCAGTGTGGTTCCCCAATAGTCCCCAGGGTCCAGTTCTGAAGAGGGAACAGGCTGCTTTTATCCCTGAAGTAACCAATAGTCATTCCCATTATGGGTTCCCCAGAGTAAGAAACATTGCTGCATCCTTCCACACAAGAAAAAACCGCTGTCGTGCCACCCCAGGAAAGAAACCACTACCCTTTCCAACCCTGCATACACCCCAATCCTGGAACCATCTTTACCTTGTGTGTGCCCACATCCCAGACACTGACTGTGTGGCTGCTCTGTGCTTGCCAGCAAACACAACTCTTGGGTCACATCATGTGATACGTCAAACACAGGATTGCCCATTAAGAACACCCTTAGCATGGGAGCCCCTGTTTTTCTGTGTGTTCACATCAGGGACAATGATTCTGCAACCTCTCTCTGAGTGCCTGAACCTCTGACTTCTGAGCTATCCTAACAACAAATTAGAATCTGGAGCCACTGGAGTCCTTTATGTGCCCACTCAGGAGATACTAGCTCAGCAGATGGACTTGAAGCACTCATTCCTCAGACACCAGAGGCATTGCAGCTATGAGATATTCTGCCTCTCTGGCCCAGGCCACTGTAACTCTGCACCTGTCTACACTTTAGCCACTCCTCAGTGACTCCACAACCACCTGTGCCTCATATGCTATTACTAATGTCACAGTGAGGGGTACATGTGTCACAGACCCCAGTGCCACTACCAACCTGGAACCTGGCAATACAATCTCCCCATGTATGCCTGTACTTAAGGCCCAAGATCGTGACCATGCCTCGAAGTTGTGCGTTAGACATGGATGCCAGTGTTTGCAAGCACATCTATAAGCCAAAGTCAATGCCGAGAAAGATTCTTTTAGCCATGACTTCCCAGTAAAAGTAAAAGAGATCCCAGAAACTCTTGCTGATGCTGTAGACACTCACAGCTTTGGCTGCTGAAGATGCCTGCAATCTTTGCCAACACAAACCTCAGCAAACAGAGTTTCACGGATACGATGCCATTGAACTCTTACCAGAGTCGGAACTTCTGCACCTCACTTTGACAGTGTCCTCACTTTTATCCTGTAGGGAAAGATGTTTCAAGTCTAAAACCAGTACATAAAGTTGGGAAGTTAGTATTATACTCAATGGTGAAAATTTGAAACCTGTTTCTTTTTCTTTTTTTTTGAGTTGGAGTCTCACACTGTTGCCCAGGTTGGAGTGCAGTGGCATGCTCACAGCATGCTCACAGCTACTGCAGCCTCAACTTTCTGGGCTCAAGTCATCCTGCTTCAGCCTTCCAAGTAGCTAGAACTACAGTGCGTACCACCATGCCCAGCTAATTTTTTGATTTATTGTAGACACGAGGTCTTGCCAAGTTGCCCAGGCTGGGGTCTCAAACACCTGGGTTCAGGCAATCCTCTCACCTCGGTCTCCCAAAGTTCTGGGATTACAGGCTTGAGTCACAGCGCCTGGCCTGAAACCTGTTTCTTTAAGAGCAAAAATAAGACAAGGGTGCCCATTCACACCACTTCCATTCAACATTCTACCCAGAACAATCAAGCAAGAAAAGACTTCACAACAACTTGGATGGATTTAGGGTCAATCACACTCAGTGATCTATCACAGAAACAAAGAACAGAGCACCATATACTCTCACTCATAAGTGGACCTTGAGCAATTATAATACTATAAGAAAGGAATTGGCAGTAGTGGAAACTGTCAGGGGAGGAGGGGTGGGATTGGCAGTTGAGGGAAACTACTAGGGGAGGGAGGGGCATAACCCATCAACAAGGGTACCTACATAATCAAAGTTTGTATACCTAACCTCAAATTATACCCCACATCTTTATAATAAAAAAAGAAAGGGCAATAAAAGGCACTAGAATTAGAGAGTAAGTAGCTACATTATTTCTGTTTTAGGTAACATGATCTTATATAGAAAATCCTAAACACTACATCAAAAACAAGCAAACAAACAAACAAAAAAACTGGTAGAACTGATAAATTCAGGAAAGACATAGAATACAAAATCAACATACAAAAATCAGTAGTGTTTCTATACACCAACAACAAATTATTTTAAAGACAAATCAAGAAAACAGTACCATTTATAATACCATCAAAAATAGAAACTTAGAAATAAATTTAACCAAAGAGATGACAAATCTGTACATTGAAAACTATAAAATATTGTGAAAGAAATTGAATAAGTTACAAATAAATGAAAAGGTATTTCACGTTGATGAACTGGAAACAAGTAATATCATTAAAATGCTCATAAATACCCAAAGTAAACTACAGAGTCAATGCGATCCTTATCAAAATTTTGATTTTTTTACAAAAGTAGAAAAAAACTTCTACAATTGTGTAAAATCACTAAAAACCCTGAATAACCAAATCAATCTTGAATGAATAGAACAAAGTTGGAAACAATCTTAATAAATATTAGCAAATTTAGAATAAAATATTTTCACCTTCATTTACTTCTACTCTACCTTATTAAAGAACATAATTTATTCACTTTCAACAAAAATAGAATCCTATCACTTCTAGAAAGCTTGCTGTTCTGACTTTGATGAAAGGCAGCTATCACCAGACGACATTTACAACTTTCTTTAAAAGGTAAAACATTTTGACTACATTCTAACCCACTCTATCTCACAACTTGAAGACTCAAACTGTTTTTCAAACGGGTGACACAGCCATCCCTGGCCTTTGTGTTCATTCTCAGCAATATATTCTTATTGCTTTTCTTCTTTTTTAATTACAAAAAAATTAAGTTCACTAAAGAAAATTGCACATATTTGCCACTTCACTTTTCTCTTTCTTGGTTTTCCTCTTAAAGTTTTGTCTTCTTTTCAGGATTTTCTTTCTACAGTTTAAATGATGAAGTTTTGGGAGCAGATTCGGTCTCTTCATTTTTTTATACAACATATTTAGTATGAGCAGTATATCTTAGGAGGTACTAACAGAATTTATATACAATGGACTTTAACTTGGGTTAGAGTTCTACCATTTACTATTTATCTTTGTAACTTTGCTGGAAATTTTGGGAAACACACTTTACATTCATGTCTATCTGAGAGTTAATATTTCAAAGAGGAGAATAGAGTTTAACACCTGAATTTATTTGATAGATTAAAATAAACAATGCATGCAAAATAATTAGCACATCATGGCACCCAAACAAGAAGAAATGTTAATTACAAATATAACTTCTAATTCTCTGTCCCAAGCTTGATTTTCTACGTATACATCTATCAACTAAACATGATGTCTCATAGAAACTCTAACTCAACAAATTCAAAACCAAACTCACAATCATTTCTCTATTACTAGCTCTTTCCTTTTCCCTTCCTTCTACAATGATATGGGTTTCTCTCTAAATATTCTTAGTCATGAATTATTTGAGTGAATGAGAATAAAATAAGCCCAATTTTAAAAAATGTGAAAGCCTTTCTAGAATCCTTCTCCATAAAGCTATATCAAGTCATTACTATAATGTTAAAGACCCTACCTTCTTAAGATGGCATAAATTGAACCATGTTTTTTCTAGTCACACTGTCATTGTAGTGTCTTAATTCAGACTTATCATTTATCTCATAGCAAAAATTATGATGCACTCTCATCTACCTAGGGACTCATTCAGGCATGCACTAAGGCAGAGAGATTTTATTAACACAAAGTTTTAAACCAGACATTTTCATAGTTTCACTTATAACAAAATTCCCTGTTTTTTAAAAATTAGATGGCAATATGTAATTTTACCAAATATTGAAAAATTGTTTAATATTCCTTTACCTTGCAAAATGATAGCATAACAGTATTTTTAGGACCATTTTTCTATGTTAACATGTTCAAAATATTATTATATGGCTTCTTACCTCTACAATGCAATAATGTAATAATGTATAAGAACAATAAACATTTTTCCTTTTACATCTATTGTATACTATTTAATTTTCTTTAAGTGTTTAGGTCAATAAAAGCAAATCTTTAATACTTAGTACATGAGACAAATACAACTTAAAATGGAGATTGTATTTCTGAAACACGGCTTAGAATAACAGATTACAGAACTCTGTTTTTCAGAACTGAAATGGGAAATCACAGCTATCACAAATCAGTCTGTTTGTATCAAAATAAAGAAAGTTTCAGGCTATTCTTTGAACGTATGTTTCATACTAACTGCATCTAAAAATAATTATTATGAAATGTTCATTATTCCAACAAATGAAAGCTAAATGGTTTTTGACGTCATATCTCTCCTACAAACATGTTTTAATCACTAGGGAAAAAAATGGCATAAAAAGTAATGTAAATTTTAAATTTACTAAAACTTACACTGAGGTAAATTTATTTTGAAAAATTATCTTAATTTGTGATCTAAAATTCATCTAAGATAGAAGAAATTAGGATTTATATAGAGAAATATTCTATACTTGCCAAATGGACAATTGGAAATATAGCATTAGACTTCAGGACAGTGATCAGACTAGAGATAAGGTCTGAAGATTCTTCTGCGAAGAGATAAAAATGGGAAAATAAAAAAGTAATAACTGCATAAGAAAAGAGTGAGTAATGATGCATTTGTTTATTATTTATCCATTTATTCAACCAGTCTTTACCGAGGGCCTGTTACATATATGGCATACAACCATGGATAAATCATACAAAGTCGATTTAAACATATAAAGCCAATTTAAATTATTTTTAACTGACAAGAAAAATTATATAGATTTGTGATGTATAACATGATGTTTTAATATACATATACATTGTGAAATAGTTAAATTCAACTATTAAATATATGCATTATCTGCCATGCTTATTTAAGCTTTGAGAAGTAGCAGCAACCTATCTGAAACAACTAAACTGTAAACAGAAAAATAAAGTAGGAAAAATTACCTACTGGGTACAATGTGCACAGATGAGGGAGGTGGGTACACTGAAAGCTCAGATTTCTTTGCCACTATACTATGCATCTCTGTAACCAAAAACTATTTGTACCTCCTAAAACTATTAAAATAACCAAAACTAAACTAGATGCTTTTAAATATTTATGTAATGTTGACTAGTTATCTAAAAACTAGGTGTCCTTAAAAGTGTGAGTCTCAGGCACTTAGCTATGAACCTGTACATGGTAATTAAACCTCTGTCGCCATCTTTGACTCATTAAAACTATTTAATGATAAATGTAGAAATTTCTAAATTTGATTTCAAAGAGACTGGATAGCAGTACTTCGTCCATGCATAATTCACGGATCCATACTTTGGACCGTACCTAAGGTTCTGAACATTCATAGAAAGTTTGACCTTGTCTGAATATCAACACGTTGATTTAATATAAAACTTTATCAGAGAATCTATAGAAGAAACAAGGGTTTCACCTTTGCCACATGTCTTAGCCAACTGAACACAGAAGAGCTTGTTAACAAAGATTTAGATTAATAATTTCGATTTTTATAAAGCTAATGGCCTGTACAGTAGGACAATCCATTAATCAGTGCCTAAGAATATACATTGATAATTATAATGCTTTACAAGGTACGTTCATGCTGTGAAAACTATTTTCAATTCTATGTCCCCTGACAAGGCTGATTCATCACCTGCCAAGATCTGGAAGGCAATGCTAGTAGAGCAATCCTTGAGCTTGGCAACATCTCTGAGGGATGACTGCTAAGTTTCTGGAATATCAAGTGGTAGCAATTCATGATCCCTACCAATGCTAAGATGGGAGACTAGCCAATGTCAGAAGTGATGCCAGGATGTGGATCAAGACTTTGGCCTATGCTGCATACTCCATAGCATTAATATTGGAGATTTTGCTTTCTGGTCAGCCCAATCATTTTACTCTAGTCTATCTGGCCATTGTGATATCTCTGCCTAAATGTTGCTTGTCAGTGAAGCCATTCCTGACAACTCTCTATTAATAAACAATTTCTCTTCCCTATTATTCCCTAATCCATATCATGCTTTATTTGTCTCTATAGTATTTACCATAATATAACATAAGTTGCATTTATACCTTTAAAAAACATATTGTCTATCTTCAACTGGAATACAATCTCCTTAAGAATGTTATTTTAATTGTTCATTATTATGATTCCAGTTTCTAACCAGTGCTTGCATTTACTACGTGCTTTACACCTGTGGAATGAGTGAATAAATAAGCCCAAAAGATGGGAGACAGAGATAAATCAAAAGAAGAGAAATTCCTTTTTTGTTGTTCTTGCTGCTACTATTCTTGTTATGTAAGGTATGTGTATGGGTTTAGTGGCTGGAAGTTGTAGTTGCTCTTGTTGTTATATTGTACAGGCAGAGATTGGCCTTTGAATTAGGTTTTCTAGGGTTGTTATAACAGAGCACTACAAACTGGGTGACTTACAACAACAAAAATTACTGGTCTTACAGTTCCACTAAGACCACACATAGATCATAATTGAAATTCAGTTGAGATTCATTGTATTAATTTGATGAAGAAGCACAATCATACTAGATGTGATATGTTTTGCTACCAGAAATATAATAAGCAAATTGTTTTCTAAGTATTAATTTTGGAATTTAGGAGAGTTAATAGTTTCTATCTGGTCTTGAGTATTTGCTCCTGACGCCTGCAGTTATACTGTCTGAAAAGCTCTCTAACTTATTTTCAACGTAATAAGAAATAATATCTTTTTCTGCAATAAAATCAATAAAGAAATAGATTCACACAATATTTTCACAATTATTTTCAGTCAGTATGGCACCAATTAGTAACTTTAGCATTTGACTTACCTTTATGCCATTTGTTTAAAGTTCACCTTAGTGAATGATGATATCATGCTAGATAATTTAAATATCCAGGTGTCTGGGAAAACAGTAAATCAAACTTCTGGCCCTAAAAGAAAAAAAAAAAAGCAAATTGCTCTTGATATCCAGTATTGACAGTGACTCCTAAGATCACATAAGCCAAATCAATGGCTGCATAGCAATCAGGAGTAATTAAAAATTATCTTTCAATGTAGAAATATGGTCAGTAACAGTTTTCATCTAATTACTATAACCTTTTTAAACTACATTAATAATTCTATTTATATTCTATGAATAATTGCAAGAAGCCATCTGCCTTTTGTACCAGCCAAACTGAGACCATAGAGATAATGTTGACATGGAACGTAACCTACCTCTCTGATATCCATGTTAGAATTAAAACTTTACATATACTCCCTAAAACATGGCAATTATGATTTCATTTTGTATGATTTTTAATGAAGTCCCTTCACTGTTTATCTTTGTTCTTTTAAGAAAGAATCATTTCCCTAGAATCACAAAACCGAATCTCAGTAACAATTGAACTATGGAGGAAAGTTTCAATGGAATATCTTCTTGATTCTCTATGTCCAACCTGGACACTTAGTAAAACTCTACTATTTCAATTTCTTTCTCCTGAAGATCCCTGATCGCTGGCATAAACTTCTACAATTTTTGAATATTAATGTTTCTCAGAAACATTTGGACTTTGGCATAGAGTTGTGTGGTCTCTAAGATTTTTTTTTTTTTGAGTTGGAGTCTCACTCTGTCGCCCAGACTGGAGTGCAGTGGCCACTCCCAGCCACCACAGCCTCGCCTGCTGGGCTCCGGCGATCCTTCCGCCTCAGCCTTTCGAGTAGCCGGAATTACAGGCATGCGCTACCACGCCAGGCTGATTTTTTTTTTTTTTTTTTTTTGATTTATTGTAGAGATGAAGTCTCGCCTGCCCAGGCGGGTCTCGAACCCACAGGCTCAGGCCATCCACTCACCTCAGCCTCCCAAAGGCGCGGGATTACAGGCTGAGCCACCGAGCCCATCAAGATAATATTTTTATAAGTCATCGATCTGGAGGAATAGAGATGGGGATAAATCAAAAGAAAAGAAGTTCCTGTTGTTGTTGCTGCTGTTGCTACTCTTTTTGTTATGTATCATGCATGTATGGGATTAGTGACTGAAGTTATAGTTGTTCTTGTTGTTATATTTTACAGGTAGAGATTGGCTTTTGAATTAGGTTTTCTAGGGCTGCTATAATAAAACACTACAAACTGGATGGCTTACAACAACAAAAATTATTTGTCTTACAGTTCCAAATACTGAGAGTCTGAAATCAAGTTGTATGCCCAGCCATGTTCGCTCTAAAACTTGTAGCAAAATTCTTCCCGGCCTCAACCTTACTTCTGGTGGTTGCCTGTCAATTTTTGGCCTCCAATGGTTTGTAGATAACATCACTCCAATCCTCAGACTTCACTTGGTCTTTGTCTCTGTCTTCATATGGCAGTCTTATAAAGATAACTGTCTTATTAGGATTAGGGGCCCAGCTTATTCAATGTGACCTCATCTCAATTTAACTATGCCTGCAAATATCTTATTTCCAAATTGGTTCATATTCTGAAGCACTTAGGGTTAGGACTTGAGTATAATATTTTTTGAGGGACATCGCTCAACCCATAGAGACCTTTTTTCTTTGTTTTCTCCAATTGTGTCTCTTGATTTTGGGAGGAGTACTTGCCAATGTGGCTGTGGTTGTCCCTGCAGGCAACTCCACTACAGCTGCTGTTATAAGTAGAAGTGATTGCATGTGCCAGTCAAGACCTATATGCCTGGAGTTCCAAAACTAATGAGCCTTGAGCAGACACTTGTGTCCATCCAGACTAGATGACTGTCAGGATGGCTGAGCAAATCTTTCATTATCTGATTCCTGTGAACTTTCCCAGCCTTAGCCTGACTTTCCTTAAAAGTTGCTGGGTAGGTGGAGCAGATTTAAGACAACACAATTGTTTGAATTTAAGTGAGAGGTCAATTATTTGAACATTTAATCACTTGTTCAAAGTGATGAATATAAGCATAGGGTTTTTCTTCATTAACTTCACTATTAAAAGCTTCCACACGCAAAGCATCATTATATTCACAATTGAAGTTTTGTAATCTTGCTGTTTTACTCCTTAGTATTACCATCCTTGGGCATCTAACCTCTTAGAAGAGTCATATTGTCATGGTGGGGGTATCCTCACTGAGGTCCAACAAAGCCCCTAGTCAGTCTTGTCAGGCTTGTTTGTGTTTCTTGCTTAATTTTATAACCATCAGATTAGCATGCCACCTGCGATGGTTACAGAAAACTGGCAATATATTTTTGTTTGTATACCATTTATTGGTATACCAGGTTCACAATAGAAACTATTGTAGGATTCTTGATGTTTACCTAAGACTTTTAAACCATTTCTGCTTTAGACAAGTATTTACTGAAGAAGAGAGAAAGGTGAATGAGCTATAAGAAGACTGACAGGCTTGTTCCTGCCTATTCAAGCTTCTGAGAATGGGAATATACAAACTTAATCATGATTTCTAAGCTACTGTTTTTGCCATTTGTTTCTGCTTAACAAACCTGCCCAATAATAACTTATTATTTGCTGTGATTCTTTGAGAAATTGAGGGTCAGTTGTAAATATATTCTGCTGGTCTCACTTGGGTCTTTTACATAAGTCCCTTCTGCTGAAAGATTGTTTTGAGAGATGGTGTTTCATTCTCTAACATCTCTCCATACAATCTTTAATCGTTTAATAGTCTAACTTGGTTTCCAAATGGCATTTCTGTCGGGCTCTACAATAGTGTATCTTTTCTATCACATTGTGTCCATCAAATTCAGACAAAATTTGGTACAAAATTGAGGAGAAGATAGATAGACTCACCTCTTATGTAAGGAAGGGCGTGAAAATATCAGAATGAATAAGTGTTAACAGCCATATTTAGAAACGACTTACCTCAGTATTAAATATATGTTATTCAATATTGTTAGACTCAGGTTCTTCCTTTCAATAAATTGTGATATTTTACTCTATCAATAAAGGCCTTAGCAGGAGATGAAATGACAGGATAATTTGCATAAGGAGAGTTTTATATTTAAGAAAAGCTAACTGTAATAGGAGATTGTGGTAGTGAACAATTGTCCAGGTAGAAAACAGCTTTAAAAATTGCTAAACCAAACCAGGCTCGGTGGCTCAGCCTGTAATCCCATGCTTTAGGAGGCTGAGATGAGCGGATTGCCTGAGCCCACGGGTTCAAGACCTGCCTGGGCAACTTGGCGAGACCTCATCTCTACAATAAATCAAAAATTAGCCGGGCTTGGTAGCACGTGCCTGTAGTTCCAGCTACTTGGAAGGCTGAGGTGGAAGGATCGCCGGAGCCCAGCAGGTTGAGGCTGCGGTGGCCAGGAGCGGCCACTGCACTCCTGTCTGAGTAACAGAGTGAGACTCCAACTCAAAAAAAAAAAAAAGAAAAGAAAAATTGCTAAACCAGTGATAAGGAACATCTCATACCCTCAAAACTGAGTTACAGTGCCCAATGAAGAGACATACACCCCCACACCCAAGGAAGCAGACATGAAGACATCTTCAAAGGAAATAAATAGTCTATTTTTAATCACTTCCACTGAGGCAGAAATTATGGACAGTGATGATATATAACTACAACACATTTTTCTTGTTCAAGTCACTGAGAGACCAGTTTTTTTTCCTATTAAGGATTAGAAATATTAAAATAGCAAGTATGATTAATTCTGGTCTTAACAAAGTTACTGTAAGAATGTCACCAAGCAGTATAGATCTTCATTTACTTTACCTTATTGAAACATGTACAAACGATCTCTACAGGGTTCATTTGCCTAGAGATTTTTATAGAATCTTGTATTAGAAAAAATCGTGATAAGTTTCATTCCATTTTTACTAGAAGAAAAAATTTCCACAGAGTCAATACCCCAAGGCCCTTTGAATCACAGACAATATTTTCTAAGCATGTCTTGAAAAAGTTTAGGACATGTTAATTCACAGTTGTCTTGAAGAGTTTTTGATTAAAAATTGGTCAGCAGTTTTCTCACATAAATTTAAAAGAAATAAAGATAGCATCTCCAGCAAATTCAAAACTATAAATTTTTGAGACAAACCTTTTGCTTTCAAATATCGCTACTAAAACACGTAAATTAACAAACACCATTGTTAGTAGAAAGTCCTGAGTTTTATGACTTCAGGCAACAAATACTATTTTAACATTTATAATTTGACCCAAAGGACATTTAGACATCATAGTTTGATACTAACCATTCTTTCTCCTACTAATTGTATGACCAATAAATCAAAAAATGTAAGGCAGTCACAGCTATACTGACAACTTAGATGGCTCCTAAAATAAGTAAATTTTCAAAAAATTTTGTCTTATTTTATTAAAAAACTAAAATCTTGATTAAAATAATAACTAACTCATCATTTATCTAATAATAGTGAAAATTAGCACAGGATTACACTGCCAAAAATGACATTATCAACTACTAAAATATACAACCAATAGCAATTAGTAGCTTCAACAATTACAAAGTGATTAAGGAAGCATAACTGGCTTGAAAATATAACAAAGATATTACATAAATGCTACAAGGCAGTATAGAGAAGAAATACTCTTTTAATACTCAGCAGATTGTAATTGGTATATAATAAATGTGCTGAAGTTAAAGTGTATGGTGGTCATCTGGTTATCTGAGAAAACAGAGATGGTCATATCCAAAGAATAATTTTTTTTAAGTTTAATATTGCATTTGAAAAAATAATGTATGATTGAAAACAAATATTAGAAGAAAATATTTTGTGAAAATATAAATCTGCATATGTGTTTACCTGGGACAATTAGCGTTAACAGGAATAACATTTAGATGAGCAAACCCACAATAACTTATGTGTAACTATTAAAATTTGATATTGAATAAACCCAGAAAAATCAACTATTTTTCCAATTTCCAATATGCTGATGAAAATAATTACATACAAAATATAAATAAAATAAAATGAAAATAATTACATATAAAATATAAAAACAATTAATAAATTGAAAATTTAAGTACAATATATCAAAAAGGGATAAAGGAATTAAACTGACAGTGAAATTTGCTCTAAAATACATTTTCTGTGAAGATCCATCAATTCTACTGAAATGATAGAATTTTAACTGCAATATTTGATTTAATAAGGAAAGCATCAAAATCATCATTAATAAATGAAAATTAATATGGTTGAAATGACAGAGTCAAAATTTTCTATGTCCACCTAGAAAGAGACTGTTCAGGGAACAACCAGCTAAAGAGAAACCAGGATGTTAAATTTGGTTGTGCTTTCATAGAAGCATTCAGGAAATAAAGAAGCAATTATCAGTGAGCTAAGTTTCAGACTTCTTTTGCTCACTGTTTTTGTATTCACATAATGAATGAACAGCATTGTCAAGAGCATTTTAAAGTGCCTTAGGATAGGATTGGCATCCAGCCAGGAAATTCTGCAAATGCAATTCTGAGGGGAATAAAAAAGAAATATAGAAGCATGGAGTGGGAGTTGTATTTTGTATTGCCTTTGTCTCGTTTGTACAGTTTCAGAATACATTCACAAATCAGTTTCTGCAGCAATGGGACTCAGATCTTGGATTTTCTCTTGAAAAGAACTTAAACTTCTGAGGCTAGAGGTAGAGAATGACCTCCAGTGACTGGTGTAAAATGCACAGAACAGCCCATAAATTATATTTGTTCCAGATTTGACAACCCCCATAGAATTACACTGGTACAGAAGTAACCAGGACCATGCTCATGTCAAAAATGATTCTTATTCCCCTCTTTTGTGAACCTAGATATGATATTATAAGTTAGTGGATCTCTCCAAGTACAAACTTTGAGAATATATATTTGCAGTTTTAGGACTGAATGCTCAGAGCAGTCTATGCTGGTGACAGTACAAAAGACCTAACTCCAAAACACCCAGAGCTCAGAAGTGCAGAGAGAATGGGGAAGGTAAAGAAAAAGAAGAGATGAGTGCATTTCTTGGATCCAGGCTGACTGACCCACTGAAGTAAGAGATAGAGGAGAAACTTCCCCCTAGAGTTTGAAAAGATGTATTGATCCAGAAAGGATTCCTCTGTAAAATCAACAGATGGTGTTTGAAGTATACCAATGCATTGACACTAAGGTGGTTGCACAGTTCTGGATTAGGAGTATTATGCATTCTCAGGTGAAGCTTCCTGGTGTTTACATAAATAAAACTTGATAGCACATGTGCTCCATTTTGCCAAATACCCTGTTCCTGCTGCGACTGTGATTTTGATATAGAGCAAGTCCTCTTTAAAGCACATTATTGTAAGTATATATGATCCTGCATTGTAAAGAAAGAAACAAGCTGGGCAACACAGGTTCTGGATGGTTCAACATCAGATTGTCAAAAAGTATACAATTTTGCCAAGGCCTGGAGAGGGGATTATGGCTCATTAGAAATTGGAAACATGGAGACCACTATCTTAAGTAGCACAGGAGCAGAAAACCAAATACCACATGCTCTCACTTATAGATGTGAGCCAAGCTAACAGTCTACAAAGACATATGGAATGGTATAAAAGACAGCGGAGACTCAGAAGAGGGAAGATGGGAAAGAGGAGAGGAATGAAATAACCTATGAGGTACAAAGTACATTTAAGAAAATGATGGGTACACTTAAAGGTCAGAATTTTTTACCACTAAGCAAAGCAGCCATGTAACCAAAAACCATTTGAACTCCTAAATATATTGAAATAAATATAATTTAAAAAAAAGAAAAGAAGCCGGGCTCGGTGGCTCTGCCTGTAATCCGCGCCTTGGGAGGCTGAGGTGAGTGGATTGCCTGAGCCTGTGGGTTTGAGACCCACCTGGGCAACTTAGTGAGACCTCATCTCCACAAAAACTTAGCCAGGCGCGGTAGCGCTTGTCTGTAGTTCCAGCAACTTGGAAGGCTGAGGTGGAAGGATCGCCGGAGCCCAGCAGGTCGAGGCTGCCGTGGCTGGGAGCGGCCACTGCGCTCCAGTCTGGGCGACAGAGTGAGACTCCAACTCAAAAAAAAAAAAAAAAGAAATTGGAAAGAAACAACCAAGATCAAAAGTCCGTAAGCAGTGGCGGTCAAACATAATGAACACTGTACACAGAAAAGATAACATGAAATATTTGTACATACAAGTCAGTTTTCAAATGGTAAAGAAAATCTGAAAGATTCTCTTGCCAAAAAAAGAAAGAAAATCAAGTGAAATAAATTACTTATTTCACTTCATGGCTAGTACTAGAAAGAGAAAAGGAAGTAATGCTACCACCCACTCAGCTACAGAAAAAAAAAAAAACCCAAAGCAACAAGTATGTAGAGGAAAAAAAATCTCTCCTGATAGTAACTCCAAAAATGCTTGAAGAAAGGGAAAAACAAAATCTCCCTTTAGATTGCAAATGATAAACACAGCGATTAGCATAAACTTTGAACAGTAGCCTCCCTTGATCCTGAAGGCAATTCAAAACTTAAAAGATGAAAAGAGTCTGAAGCAATTTATCTCTGGTGCCTGCCTAGAACCATTTAAAAGATCTAGCTGAGAAACCAGATAAAATATTCAAAACTGTTTTATTACCTAAGGTCTGAAAGAGGTCTATGTAAAAATTCTCTTCTCTAACATTAAATTGGAAGACATAACTTAGTCTGTGAACTATATTTTATATTGGTCTAAGTCTTTAGACATCTCCCTTTGTCAGTCTAGACTCTTGAAGAGTTCCTCTGTTTCTGCTAACTCACTGATCTAGGCTGAAAACTGCAACTGCTAGAAGGAAAGAGAGGAATGGAATAAGAAACTAACTCTCCCACACTAATGTAGTTGGTAAGTTGGCTTTCCTCTTGTCTGGAGTCTATGTGACACTCTTGGGTAGGGATATGGAATGAGGAAATTGCTCAAGAGAGTTTATGAAAACTATTTACATAAATAAAGGAAATAAAGCAAAGCATTTTTCTATAATGAGTGCATAAAGCTGAGTAAGCTGCTAAAAAAAAAGTTGAAAGGGAGTATTTAGGTGAATCTGCCCAAATATTTTTTAACAGTTTAACTTGGATATTGGATATCTAATATTTTTGTCTATTCCTTTCATTTCTGCCTTCCATGATGAAAAAATAATGTGTATCCTAATTAAGAGAGAGGCTTTGGAGTCAGGCTGCCTGATGCTTGTCTATCACTAATAGTCTTTGGGTACTTAAAAAAGGAAACATAATCACACTATCCGATTTGTTTATTGTGGGGACTGAAATTGTGAGTAAATAAAAATTATTATGAAAGATATATATCAATATGGGACAAATGCAGGATATATCCCGACTTCTCCCTCTCTGCTGATTGATAACTGTTCCCTGATTGGGAAGATGGCTTCCAGCCAAGGCCATCTGCACTCAGCCAAGGTTTTTTGAACATGTACATACCTGTGTCCTGAAGAGGCATGCTAAGGGTCCTGGCCTTCCTGTATGCCATGCTATTGTTTGTGCCTCACTCCTTCTCCCTGCTGGAAGTATATAACCTCTTGCAGTGTCTATTGGGCCACAGAAAGTCTTGTATTGACTGGCTGCAATCGGTCCCTTCTTTATGTAGTAATAAACCCATGTCTTTGCCAATCTGTCCTCTGAGTGATTTATTTACAATAGGTAAATATTATGTGACTGCCTATCTAACTCAAGGCTCCTGCAATACAACCAAGCATGTTGCACTAATAATTGGTTGTTATTTTATTATTATTATTAATATTAAGTGATAGCATTTTAATATATCTGTGAAACAAAGAAAGATATAAATAAAAAGTGCACCTGAATTAAACATGGAATTCAACTTTCCTATCAGATATTATTGCGAATTCTTATAATTGTATGTTGCCTCAGGACCCACTTTGAATATAGGTTTACATTTCTCATATCAGAGGTATGGCTTAGTATCCCTGGACAGTTTCTATTTCTTCACCTCATTCTAGTAGTTCAGTGTGTTGAATCCAGATATCTGCTTTACACAACTACTTTCCTGGTGACTACCTCCCTATGGGTCAGCTACACATGACCTACTTGACTTGCTCTGCTTGCCCCCACATCTCCAATAGATTAAGCAGACATGCAGTGGTGGCTATAAATTATGGAGTCACAGTATGACTCCACAGAACTGGTGCATGCTTGCTTTAAACTCACCAGTTAGAACTCTCTGATGGAAACCTGCTTGGGTAAAACCCTGGACCCCAGTAAAAACTTTGACCTACAGTTCCCACACTCTCTCTGTTTTGTTCCCTACACACTGGTTGAGTGTGTGGGCTCCTTTTGGTTGGCCCTGTGAAACATGCTACCTTGTTTTATCTGGGATCTGTAAGTGATAAACTGCTTCTGCTATTCCACATGTTTTGTTGATTTGCCTCCCTTGTATCACAACTGGATTTAACTTCTTTACTGGTCAGGGATCTTCTGGATGGTTGCTATTATGGCAGGAATAAACTGGACATAGTTTAGAGAAGAGTCAACAAGGGCATCTATCAGTATTAATAAGTTTCCTGTGAGAGGGACAACTGATCAAGGGTTGGGCACTAAGGTATTATACCATCTGTCAGGATTAATAAAGATTCTGTGAAAAGGCTGGCATGGTTACTCAGACCTATAATCTAAGTAATTTGGAAGGCCGAGGCAGGAGGAGAGTTTGAGACCAGGCATTTGAGATCAGCTGGACAACATACTGACACTGTCTCTACAAAAAAATAAATAAATATGTTAGTTGGATGTGGTGGTATATGCTTGTATTCACTGCTACTCTGGAAGCTCAGGAGGGAGGATTGCTTGAGGTCAGGAGTTTGAGACCAGAATGAGCAACACTGTGACATTCTTTCTCAAAAATAAATTAATTAATTAATAAAAAATACAAAAATAAAAGTGTATGGTGGCACATGCCTGTATCCCAGTTACTCATGAGATTGAGGAGGGAAGATCATTGGAGCCCAGGAATGCAAGGCTGCAGTGAGCTATTATTGTGCCATTGCATTTCGATCTGGGCAACAGAGTAAGACCTTGTTTCTAAAACTAAATTTTAAAGAGAATAAAGAAGAAAGGAAAAAAGGAAGGGAGGAGAGAGGGAGGTAGGGAAAGAGAGAGAGCGAGAGAAAGATGAAAAAAGAGAGAGAGAGAAAGAATGAAAGAAAAAAGAAAGAGAAAGAAAGAGAAAGAAAGAAAAAGAAAGAAAGAAAGAAAGAAAGAAAGAAAGAAAGAAAGAAAGAAAGAAAGAAAGAAAGAAAGAAAGAAAGATAGAAAGAAGCCGGGCTCGGTGGCTCAGCCTGTAATCCCATGCCTTTGGGAGGCTGAGGTGAGTGGATTACCTGAGCCCGTGGGTTCGAGACCCGCCTGGGCAGCGAGACTTCATCTCTACAATAAATCAAAAAATCAGCCGGGCGTGGTAGCACATGCCTGTAATTCCTGCTACTTGGAAGGTTGAGGCGGAAGGATCGCTGGAGCCCAGCAGGTCGAGGCTGCGGTGACCGGGAGCAGCCACTGCACTCCAGTCTGGGTGACCGAATGAGACTCCAACTCAAAAAAGAAAGAAAGAAAGAAAGAAAGAAAGAAAGAAGGAAGGAAGGAAGGAAGGAAGGAAGGAAGGAAGGAAGGAGGAAGGAAGGAAAGAAAGAAAGAAAGAAGGAAGGAAGGAAGGAAGGAAGGAAGGAAGGAAGGAAGGAAGGAAAGAAAGAAAGAAAGAAAGAAAGAAAGAAAGAAAGAAAGAAAGAAAGAAAGAAAGAAAGAAAGAAAAAGAAAGAAAGAAAGAAAGACTGATTCTGTGAAAGGTACACTATAAATATTCACCATCCATGATCATATCTTCTGCAGGTCTGTCTGGGCAAGACTAAAGTCATATGGCTACTCTCCAGAGACCTCAAGATCAAATTAGGAAAGCAACAGCAGCAACAATATCCTAAATTCTTGATATTAATTTACTTAATATATGATTATCATTAATATTTTAACATTTTTAATCTGATCTTTATAAATTTCTATATGTAAACGTTATACATTTAATGTAATTTATAAAATGCTAGTGGTTGAGAAATGACTCCCTTTTAAGGTGTACAATATTTATATTCATAGTTATTTTCAATTATATGAATTTTTTCTTAACATTATATTAACGCAAACTATAATTTGATTAAATTTTAGCACTTTAAAAATTCTATATTTGTTTGAGTTACTGATTTTCAAAATGAATGTTCTCTTAGGTGGAAAATATTTCTTCACTTTAAACAAGTAGCTAAAAATACTACTAAAGTTGTACAAAGTGTCAACCCCAAATTCAACATAAATTTAGAAAACAAGACAGGGTCTCTAACCTATTGATATCTAACTTAAATTCAGCAAAATGCATTTTGAAATGTTACTCATTTTCACACTATGCTATACACACAGATTTATGTTTTGCTAATAATATGACATCGATGTCACTATCATCCCTCACTATTTTAAAATAATTTATAAACATCAGAACTGAAAAAAATAGTTTTTACAGTAACAGTAAAAATCATAAAGATAAATTGATGAATATGATTGAACAGAAGCTGTATAAACCATGAGATTCCATGTACAATTTACTTATCTCAATATTTGGAAATGTCATTATGAAAATGCTATTTTAGCTAAGCAAAAAAAGATATTGTCTACATCAAACTTTGTAGTGAAGTAGAAGAAAATTCAGCCAATATAAGTCCATTTGCTGATGAACATGAAATTGACTTTATGAACAGTGTGTTGACCATGAATTGGATTTAGACTGTTGTTAATGGATATAAGTGGATGGCAGGAGAATGGAACCATATGGAGATTTTCTTTAGCATATTTTCCAATGAATGCACAACTGCAAAAGCTCTCATTGTTCAGATTTATGCTAACATACAACAGATCCTTGGAAATGCCAGTGTGCTGCTACTTTTCACATAGCTGTAAAAAGTACTGAGACTTATTAATTTATTTCATCGCCAAGATTTTCAAAATTAGAAATAAAGTATACCTATATACTGTTATCTAATTGAGATACAATTGCAAGCTCCCATGCCACATATCACTGTTTATAAATAATTTGTCAACTATTTCCAGTCATCACCAATTTCTTTGTTGTGGCCTGGGATAGCCATTGAGGGTCAAAACAACACACACACACACACACAAACACAAAACAATAGTTACCTGGTGGTATCTCAATCTGCTTTCTGAGAGATCTTGCTGCTCAAAGTATTACCAAATAATTTTTCAAATTCAAAGAACCAGTGTCCACTTGAGAACATAAATTAGTTGTCATAGCTACCAAGTGCCAACCATTGTATCCTTAGAAAGCATGGTATTATCATGTTTCAGTGTGCTCCAAAAGGAATCCAGAGTAAGAAGCAGATTCCTCTCTCACTTATGCACCTGTCCATTGTACTATCTATAAAGTAAGTTTAGCAGCAATTAGTGCCTTACAGAGACACATTAAAATAACTCTTCTATTATTTTTTCAGTCAAAATCTGTAGTTTCTTCTCTAAGAGAGTAGCAAATCATAAAGGAACCCGTGGGTCATGAACAGTAGGATAACTTGATTTGTACATGTAATGTTGAACTAAAAGTGATACATCAGCTTTATTTATTTATTTATTTATTTATTTATTTATTTATTTATTTATGTGTTAGTTTTTAAGATTTATTTTAAAGATGTGGGGTACAATTCTGGATTAGATATACAAGTGATCATCACACAGGTAAAGTTTGGGCCTCCCTCTGGTCCCCACTTCTCCTGGTTTGATCTTTAGCATTAAACCATTTTGTTTAGAGATAACTTGATTTGTTCAGTTTTTTTCATTACAAAAAGTTATTAATCAGGATGTGCATTGCTTTAGATAAACATCCTAAGAAACACTGGGTGATGGGTCTGTTCCACAAATCATGCAGATATGCAAGTTTTGTTCTGCTTTGTTTTTAAACAGGATAGTCACAGTTTGAATTTACTGTTAGACTAAATAAATATCTTTATTGTTTTTTATCACATGTGGTTTAGGAGCTATTTTAAATTTCTGCCCCAAACTCATTTTATTTTACTTTTTTTCCCCACTGAGTGGTTGTCTTTGTAGTTTATGCTTTGTTTCAGATCTCCTGACAGGGATATTTTATCATTTTCTTAATAGACTATCTTCAATTCCATTGCCTATTTTTTCTCTCATAATTTGCAGTACTATCACTGGCTAAATTTTTTTAAAAATCACCTTTATGTAAATATAACATATGTAATTTGATAAAGTAAATTTAAATTTTTGTTTCATATTTGTAACTATAATAATTTTACTATCTACTCAAAAGTCACAAAGAATTATTTAAAATTAAGAAGATTTAGAGTTTTAACACTTTTGCATAACCATCTTGTTCTATGAATTACTTTCAGTAATTTTGTGTATGTCATGACTTTAGGTTCAAGGTTCATTTTTTCCAATATCTAATTGTCCCAGCACCCTCTGTTGAAAAGACTTTGTTTCCCCTATTGAATTGCCTTTACTGAAAGTCAATTGAACAAATATTTATAGACCTATTTCTGGACTATCTATACTGTTTCATTCATGTTTGTGTCTGTCCTGACACCTCTGCTGTAATTGTAACTTTATAGTAAGACTTGAAATCAAATGGAGAAAGACCTTCAGCTCTGTTCTTTCTTTTGAAGTGTTTTCGATCGTCTTGGTCCTTTGCATTTCCACATTTATGTTTGAATCAGTTTGGCAATCCACAAGAAATCTTCCTGGGATTTTGATTCAGATTTAATTAAATGTATAGATCTATGACATCTAATGATGTGTCTTTTAGTAAATGAATATGGTATCATTTTATTTTTAGGTTTCTTTCACTTTTCTAAGGTTATTTCATTTTGGAGTTCTTATGCAGTTTACATTAAATGCATCTCTAAGTATTTTATGTATTGAATACAATTGCAAACGATAGTTTAAACTATGTAATTGTAAGGCATAAAAAGGGAATAGATGTATGTATGTTGATCATGTTTCCTGTGAACTTACTAAATTCTCAAGTTATTATTGCTTTTTTTTGTAGATTTCTTAGGATTTCATACATCATTAATCATGGCAAATACATATAGAGTTTTGCTATTTCCATTGTAATGTTCTTGGTTTTTCCCCCTGATTATGAATATGATAGAATCTCTAGTATGGTGGTGAACTGCGAGTATACATACTCCTAAATGCAGGTGAAGTTTGGGCTTCTAGGTGGCTCTCACTCACCCTGGTAGTGGACCAGGTACTCTTTGTATTGTCATGTGACCAACTATCCTCCTTCCTTCCCTCCCCTAGCAGTGCCCAGTCTCATTTGTACCCCCAAACTCTATAAAAAATAAATTATAAAAGATAGTATTGTTATTTCAACATTAAACCAATATTACCTTCTGGAGAGAAACACTCTTTGTGCATACTATGTTAGTACTTTCTATCTTGCTAGTTCCAATTGGCTAATATTTTTTAAAAGTTTTTCTGGTATATTTTTATATTTATGTATGCTATGATGCTTACATCTTTTTAAAATTATTGTTCTCATTTTGGTATCATAGCATAATAATCATAATTAAATGAAACAAGTAAACATCCCCTTCTCTTTTCTCAAATAGAAATTACATAATTTATTTCTTAAATATTTAATTACATTTTGAATTTACCATTGCTTTTACCTAGGTCCAGAGTTTTGTGTTTAGTGTTTGTTTTGTTTTATAGAAAGGCTTTAAATTATCAATAGTATACCTTTGCTATACATAAGATCATTCAAATTTTTCATTTCTTTTTGAATTGGATTTGAAAATTCGCAAATTTTAAGATATTTGGCACTTTTACTTAATTTTCTGACTTGGTAGTATAAAGTTGTTCAATTGATAATGTGTACATTTCAAAATATTTGCATCTTTTATCTAAGTTTTCAGTCTTACTAGCACAAAGCTGTCCAATAATAAAATCTTTTTTTTTTTTTTTTTTGAGTTGGAGTCTCACTCTGTCGTCCAGACTGGAGTGCAGTGGCTGCTTCCGGTCACCGCAGCCTCGACCTGCTGGGCTCCGGCGATCCTTCTGCCTCAGCCTTCCAAGCCTACAGGCGTGCGCTACCACGCCCGGTTAATTTTTGATTTATTGTAGAGATGAGGTCTAGCCTAGTTGCATAATAGCCATTGTTTGTTTCTTATGTGATGGAGCCTACTCATTTGTGCTTATATAATCTAGTTTTATATCAATTTAAATAATTTATTTCAATAGGAACCTATGGTTTCATTATCATTATTACTATTATTATTATTATTGAGCCAGGGTTTCACAGTATATTCAGGCTGGGGTGCAGTGGCACAATCTTCGTTCACTGCAGTCTCAAACTTCTGGGATCAAGTGATCCTCTTGCCTTAGACTCACAAGTAGCTGGGACTATGCTCATCGACATACCTGGCTATTTTTTTTTCTATTTTTGTAGAGACAGGGTCTTGCTTTGTCACCTAGCCTGGTCTCAAGCAATTCTCCTGCCTCAGTCTCCCAAAGAGCTATAACTTCAGGTGAAAGTCATTGTGGTTGGCCAATTTTATTACTTATTTTTTCTTCAGAGTTACTCTTTTTCTAGTTTCTTATGGTAGCACTGAAATAATTTAGTTTTCTTGTCTTTTCTTGGAAAAGCACTTAGAGTTGTGAATTTTTATCAAACACCTCCCTTACCCGCGCTCCACATGTTTTAAGTTGTTATTTGTACTTAGTTAATCATATTGTAAGTTAGCATTTGAGCACTGCATTAAGTGTCCTGACTAGGAAAATAATGGAGGGAGGTGGGAGAAAGATAAAAAGATACATGAACTAGAAAATGGAAGCTAGAGCTATAAAAACTGTGATTATGTACAAGCAAATGTTTGCATGCATAAAAAATCAAAACTAATCTAAGTTCAATCATTATTATTATTGAGTATAATCAATTGTTGGATAAAAGGTCAAAATAGAACTAAATTTTGGAAAGCTTCTGGAATCAGCTGCAGTATGTGAAGTGTTTGTATGTCATCACTCCCATTATAACAACAAGAAAAACTTGAAAAAAACAAATATCATTAATGTTTGGTCCATCAGAAAACATTTACCAAATACCCTGTAATCTGATTACATAAGCATCCAGAGAAATACAGAAGCAAAATCTGCTTACTTAAAGCAGAAGCTGCCTGTCTTACCAAAAATTGGTAGAATCTTATAAATGATCATTTTGATATTGTAAATTGATTGCAGACTTGTTTGACAGTAAAATATACCTGGGGACTGGAGGCAGGGAAAGGAACCCATGTTTTCACTGATTTTCCTGAAAGATTTGCATTGGATTAACATAGGATATGAGAGAAATTCTCTTATTAGTCTGGCAAGGGAAAAGTAATAATTGTGAACTACACCTAGAGCCTTCTTCAAAACAAAGATCTATTCTCTGGTATAATTACATTTCCAGCTGAGAGAAGGTCACTTCTCCCTTTCTGGTCTGCTCTAGTTGTTTGTATAACTTAATGGGAAAAAAATACATACGTAGTTACTTACTTACTAGGGGTCAGAGTTTCAAGAAACAGATTGAGAATAATTTCAGCCAGAGGTTGAAGTAGAAGGAAGGGGAACACAAATGTTATGTATGCCTGTCACAGGCTTGAGGTACCGGCTTACTAAAATATTGGATTTAATCAAAAGAAATTAGAATACTCCCTCTCTATCACACCTTACTGTTATGCTAATAGATCTCCAGTACAAAAAGAAAGGATTCCATTTAAAGAGGTGCAAGATACAGGCTCTCTAAGAAAATAGAGGAAACCTCGGAGTTCACAGGGAAGATAAAATCAAGGGCAATAAAGGAACTTGAAGCCTCTACAAACTTAAGCCATATCAAATAATAAACATAACCCAACATAAATCCTCACACACTACAAGTCAATTAACCTTATGCCCTATTACTCAATACAACATATTCAACTTTCAACAATGAAAAAAATACAATTATGCTAACACAGAAGAAAATACAGAATCTGAAGAGACAAAGCAAGAATCAGAAACATACTCAGACATAATACAAGTATTAAACTCATCATTCAGAGAAAATAGAACAACTGTGATTATTACATTAGGGAACAAAAAAGTAGACGTGTAAAACAATGAAAAAAGTAAGAAAAATAAGTAAACTTTTTGTTGGACTTATTAGAATTTTCATAACAGAAGAAAGAATAAATAAACTGTAGGTAAGCTCATAGAAAATTTTTAAGTTAAAATAAAAATAGAAAAAAATGAATAAAAATGAAAAGAATATCAAATAACTATGAGACAATTTCAGAAGAGATAGCATATACCTTACTGGCATCATAGATGAAGAAGGCAGACAAAAATAGCAAACATATTTAATATTTGCAGTAACAATGGTCAAGATTCACAATATGACAGACATCTACTTTATCAAGAGCTTCGAACATTTACAGAATAGTGTTCGGTAACCAGAAGAACAAGTTGCTTAAATAGACATGGATATATGATGATGTCTTAACAAGCAACTAGCTTCCCCAAGGGACTAACCCAGGTTTTCTTCATACTCAGTACATAATTAACACAGTCTAGTATTTTTTAAATATTCATTATTATGGTGACTAGTTGCATGTGATTATCTAATATCACTGAATCTCTATCATCCATCACCTCTAAATGATAGATGTGGCTCAGTTTAGTCAACAAAGCACTCTACTTCCAAGATTTTGACTTGTGATTAATCCAATTATCTCCTCTGCTATAAGGAGAAAAGATTATATTGGATGGTTTTGTTTCCTGCAGCAAAGTAATTTTCTGCATGACCAGCAATAATGTAATGTGGGAGATTTTAATAAGAGGCAATTATTTTTAAATTTAAACCTTAAACAGAATGCAGATGGTAATAATATGGCAGAGATGTGCACAAAATTATGAGTCACTTTAAAAACTGTTAACCCTGCAATGTGCTCTTGTATGGAACAGTGCAATAAAAGAAACATAACTGCAACAGAAAATATTTCTCTTAGTCTCCTGGAAATACATATATAATGCTGAAACTGACAAGATAATACTCCCTTTTTATGGCATTGCATAATTTGATGTGCTACATTTCTTTCATCTTTGAAATTAATAGTGTTGTTTTACTGAGACAGGAAAACATTTATGAAAAAGCACATGATAATGCTTTTCTTACAAAAGAGAACATGTTAATATCAGGGGTTGGAAAATGATCAGTGATAAAAGGTGAGGTTTGGGGAAATTAAGTAATTGAATATGCTATGGAAACTAATGTTTGGACCTCATTGTCATGATTTGTAAATTGAGAAGATCAACATTGATGTTCTCTGAGATCTAGTGCCTCCACCCTCGCCTTTTATTTTCCCATGTCCTACTCTGAAGACACAAAGCTATTACCAGATGGATGCTGTTTATATTCTTATTTTTCTAGTTAGCTAGTTAATATTCTTTTACAAATAGATTTTAAATTTGAGGATATTGAAGGTGCGATTTTGAAAACAGAACAGAATATCACCTAGAAAGGGTAAGAGTTAGATGAGGAAAACAAACAAACAAAAATGCTTTGTGTGAGAGGAGAGCTTTTCCGTTTACATATGAATTATTTCCCATAAGTCCCATGGTTATTTAGCTTATTCCCTTCTTGTTCTATCCCACAATTTCTTCCTTACTACTATTGTTTTCAAAGAGTATTATGAAAGGGTTAAAATAAATAAAAACAAAATGCTTTTGTTTTAAATTGCTTCATTTTCACCATGGAAATATATATACTGGGTCAATTTCAAAAACCCCTTCATATGACTTTAAAATTTAAAAGCACCTTAAATAGTCAAAGGACGTAACAAATTGATTGAATTATTATAAAGTAGTAGGTCCTCTAAGTATTTTATATAAAAGGTCACAGCAGCCTTTATGTATATTTCTTATAAAATAAATCCTGACTATTTGAAATGCCATATTCTACCCAGACTTAAAATCATCTTTATTTAGCCTTTGTTTTTTTCTTTTGTTTTGTTTTGTTTCCATAGCTTTTGCTGATGCTTCTGGTCATTTGCTCTAAAATTAAAATAAAGTCATTTTAATAATAAGAGACTGTCACTGATGATGAAAACTGGCAAAGCCTTCACTGCAAACCATTAGATTTTCATTTCTAGTCCCTTTCACTGCACATTTGGAAAAAAAAAATACTAGTTTTAAAAGATTATGATTTCCAAACATGACAATCATATTTGTTTCTTGCCTCAACTTTATGATCATTAAGATGATTAAAATCATCATCAATACTACTGACAAGAGAATCATTTGGCTGTTGTCTTTAAATTAAACTTATATTTTATAAATTATTGGAGTGTAGTTTAGGTTTTACAGGACACAGCTACAGCAGTCATCTATCTTCTTTCTCCTCTAATACAATTATCTTATCTTATAAAACAATTATCTTATAAGAACAATTATCTTATCTTATAACAATTATCTTATAAGAAAATGAAGACCTGTGTTTCACATCAAAATAGAGTTTTAGAATGTAGTGTTTATAACATCCATGAGGTTTGGATTTCCTTAATAAATTTTCCATGGAAGCTTTGTTTCCCTCAGGCTGACAAAGTTTTATGTAAAGCAGATAGGGGAACAAAGAGGAAGAAGATGAAGATAAACATGAACACAAAGACAAAGAAGAAAAGGGGGAAAGAGTTAGGGATGAGGAGAAGGAATGATCTAGAAGCACTCTCTCTGTTGGCTTCTGGGACTGGATTTGATGACTAATCTATAAAGAGGTTAATCTTAGAAGTTGAAAAATTATGGCTATGTAAACTATTTGAGACTCTTGTTTTGTGTACCTTATTTAAGATATAAATAGAAAGTATAGTATGTTAGAATTGGCAAGTGCTATGGAGTAAGTTCAGTTTTTTTTTAATATTGAAGAATTTTCCTGTTTCAACATTATTTCAAATCACCCATAATGTATTATTAGTATATTTTTAGATTTAATACCAAGCACAAGAAAGATTCAGAAATAATATTTAACTTAATATATGATTCTAAATAACTTGGAACAAAACTGGAGAGATAAAAAAATGTGTAAAATATCAGAGGCAATGACTAGAATGCAGTACTCTAAGTTAGGTGAAATAAGTAGTAAAAAGGTTAGGTCTGGAGTCATATATGTGGTTGAACTTCAAATGGTACTTTAAAGGTATATATGCCTTAAAAGGAGGAAACGAAGTAGCATGACTTAAGTAAATAACATTTCTCTAACAAATAATGTTTTTAATCTGTTTTTAAAATTTTTGAAACATGATTGTTGCATGGTATTGAAACCCATGGCAGAGGGCATAACTTAGTTGATGAGAACTAAAACAGGTAATACATTTACATAATTCTTTCATTTTAATTTTCATCAAGCGTTTTGCTCTTGTTTCTTACTTATGGAATTAAAGAAAATAAGAATGTATGACAAACAGCAATACTTAAAGACACACGGGAATTAAAGAAATATTAATTTTCTTCTTTTAAAGCTAAAGAATAGCTTATTATTTCTTTTAATGTAGTATGTGAATCACAAGTCCAGGAGAGTAGTAGTTAATGAAACATATGTGATAGTATAAATGAGCAATTTAACAGATTTTATCTGTGTGTGTAATAAAATGGATAAAGTAATTTTCATTTGCCACATCTAGTATAATTTCTCAATCTTTTAAGAAGAAAATGCATTAATGGAAATATGTTTAGTGAGAATATTTTATTATGGATATAGTCAGGCTATAACAAGAGACATTAACATCCTTCTGAAACTACTTATAGCAGAGAAATAACTTTCTATATGTATCATTTGAGCTTTAATATAATCCTTTCTTGCACTTGACTTTATTTCCAGAAAATGGAAGGAAAATGAACGTATGCGCAGTCAAAATTGTATTTGACTTTCTATGGGGAAATTCTTTTTAAGAGATAGTATGTGAGAGTAGGAACATGTGATACTCAGTTCTTTGTTTCTGTGATAGATCACTGAGTATTATAGACTCTAAATCCATCCCAAGTTGCTGTGAAGTCCATATGGAAGCTGCCTGGGAGGGAGAGGGGCACATAACATCAATAAGAGTACCTCATCTCAAACCTGGTGAAGTGGGGGCCAAAGGGAGGACTAAATTTTCCTGTACAATGACCACTTGTATACACAATCCTGAATTGTATCCCACAAATTTAAAATAAGAATAAAATATAATAAATGTAATACCAACAAGAGTCTTAGACTAGGTACATAATATAATTTCTTGAGGTTTTGTTCTTGGCTATATTGTTCTTGGTTCCTTATTTGGTCAATCAACAAAAAGTTAGAGTGCTGAGGTTTCATTCATGGTCCTGGGGAGAATGGAGAAAATAAAACAGAATATCCCCCTTATCACTATAGCTGCTATCTTCCAAGAAGGCAAAATATGTGTATTGAGTTCCATCGTTTTTCTAATTTCAAACATTTTTTATATGGATATTGACTCTGGAAGGTATTGATGAATCCATACTTGGACTGTGTGTTGATCTTAACCAACTGCTTAGTTCAGAATCCAGGGGAAGTCATGGCCGATAATGCCTGAGTGATATTCCCTACCCCTGTTGCCACAGGAGTGACAATCAATGTTATGGCAATGGCAATGGAACTATCTCTCAACTAGAAAATACAGTTATTAAAAATAGAGAAGAAATAGGCCAGTCTGCAATCAAAATACCTGTAGTCTACCAGAATTATAGCCTAATAGAAATTACAAAGGATTTTCATGGTGTCTCAAATTGCCGATAGATAATAATTTTCAAAATTCAAGAAGAACTCAGAATTCTTCAACATTTCAGAGAATCACAAAATTATTAATTATTCTTACATGTTTTAGCAATTCTTTACACTCTACTCATGAATATGGATACCAAATTTGCTTCATAAATCAGTTATATATAGTAGTAACTAAAAAACTGTAGCCTATAGATAATATCCAAATTCTGGAAAGTACTAGAAAATATTTATAATAATCATAACATCTGTATCTCTTAGTAGGGTTAGCATTCTACACTTCTTCATATACAGAGATGCTTAATTTAGGCAATATTTTGCTTCTCAAACTTATTTCTTGGAACATCATTCATAGATTTGTACAAAGAATGCTACATTGAAAAACTTGTTAATACTTATTTTATTCACACACAAAAAAACTCACTTTTAGCAGTTAGCCAAGCCTGGGACACACTCTTGTAACGAGGGAGGGGCTACAAGCAAAACTGATTAGACTGTGACTGCTTCTCCCTAATGTGTTCCTTTCCACCTTCTCAGAAAGGGATAGCTTAGCCTTCAATTCTGCCTGTTAAGCTTCTCTCTCTCTCTCTCTCTCTCTCTTTCTCTCTCTCACTCTCGCTCTCTTTTTTTTTGCTTTTTACTTGGCAGCAGTGAGTTCATTGGTATCTACACTGATAGTTAAGTTTAAAATAATTGTTTTCTACTTTCCAAATTTCTGAACTTATTTTTTCAAGATTAAAGATTTTGGAAAACATCACTTTTTTCCCAGAAATGCCAGGAAGGAATTTCCTCATGGAAACGCTAAATGAAGTTCTAAGAATTCTTGTATTTTAATAGCAACAGAATTTTTAAACACATCGTGTAGAAACAGCATGTTGGGGTCATAGGATTTTAAAAATACACCTGTAGCCGCAATTAAAAATGGTCCTACTTATTATCAATCATGAGCTCTACTACCTGTTATAGCATTTGTTGCAGATTGAATGTGCAATAAATATTTGTTTAACTGAGAGAAAGGGTTTATCTGCAAATATTTTCATAGTTTTTGACACAGCTATACATATTCTAAAGAACCATGGACAAATATCAATTTTCATTCATATATCAATAAATTACTTTTCAGTGTTTACTAGCTAAACATTGTTTACTAGCTAAAGAATTATTTATTAAGCTTTGTATTTATCTCTGTTGTCTTTATGTTTTACATCACATCAGCAAAGAACTGGTCAAATAATTTGGTCTCCCTTGGTTTATACACAGTACATTTTTTTCGATTTATTTTACATCTACCTTCAACATCTGCCAAATGAATAATAAAGACCACTTATTTAATATTCTTCTTATATTTGAGGTCAGACCCATGAAATATCACAAGAAACAGAGTACAAAATTGGGTAAAAGTTATAAGAGAAAAATAAATTTCAAAAAGTGCAAAGTTAAGAGCGTCAAGCCATTTCTTCAGTCTTCTAATATCATGTGAAGGTCATCCCATTAATTGTTAAAATGATTTTAAAATATGGAGAACTTAAAGAACAATGAAATAATCCATACAGAAACTGCTGGTTTTGTCCCCTATATGGAATTTTCCTCCATACAGCTCCTCTGACTTTTTTATCGATATCAAAGCCAGTTGGAATAAAAGCTATGTCTTTCCCAGCTTTTCTCAATGAAATATTTATTCTTATTGTATTGGGTGTACATGGTATCTAGTGCTTCAGTTTGTAGATTTCAGGATATTATGTGCTGGTATCTGGATCTGGTAGAAGAAACTGTATGCAACTCAGTGATTGTGAAATTTGGTTGCAAATAGATAAAATAATGTATTGCCTACTAGAGTTTCTTCCCTTGAATAAGGGAAAAATGTTTTATATATGGAGGAAGACGAATATAGATATATTAGGAACCACAAAAATAGATCCTGGTAATGTCTGCTGTTTGCCCCAAAGCAAATCATTCTACCTTTGGACATTTTATTTCCTGTTGGGTACATGAGAATGTGGAATAATGACAATGACACTAATATATTTCCTTTACAACTAGATATATTCGTGGGTCCACACAATAGCCATTGCAAACAGTAGCTTTATGTAGACATTTGTGTAAAATATCCTCAAATAATAACTTCACATCCCCCTTTCCTCTTCCTCCTTTGCTGATGATGGGCATACAATGAGATGGCTTTACATCCATTTGTCTGGTGGTAAAGAGATGTACATCCTAGGGACAGAAAATTGAAATTCAGAAAAGAAAAATTCTCTTCATTTTGTAAATAAGCATACATTGTTAACAATTCCCTTAAAAATTAAGCTCTCTCAACAGCAAAATGTACAAAGAAGTTCCAGATAAATTATGCTAAAACAGCTGTGCTACAATATAGAAAGTCTCTTGTATGAATAAAACACACTTCTAACATTGATCAAGAGTCAATTTTCATCTAATTCCAGAGGCACAAATCACTTTACTTCCTGAATATATTTTCTGATTGAATGTGGCTGTGTAAAGCTCCTTTTCCACAGTAGTTAGAGTGATTTCCTCTTTTTTAAAACAATTTTGAGAAGTATTGATTTTTAAAAAGATATATAAATTTTGATTCTATGTTGGTTTTTAGTCATTTTACAAAAGTGAGCTTGCACAGCTCACTATTCAGAAACTATTGTAATCTAGTATTCGGTTTTCATGTGGGATTCAGAAGCAATATCTGAATACTTCTCACATGGCATTGTAAACCAAGCACTTAGGTTTTCCATAAGATGGTTAATTGGGAGACAGTCCCCAACTTCATTCTCTTAAAAAGTAATTTTTACAGGTGAAATTTATATAACATAGAATTAACTATTTTAAAATGAACAATTCATTTTCAGTTAGTACATTTGCAGTGTTGTGCAACCACTACCTCTATCTAGTTCCAAAATAATTCCATCAGCCCAAATTAAAACCTTTACCCATTAAGTGATTTCTCCCCATTCCTCTCACATTCATCCCCTGGAAACCATCCCTTTGCATTCTTTTGCTATGGCTTTTAGGATATTTTATGTAATCATTTATATTTGTGACCTTTTATGTCTGCTTTTTTAATCAAGATATTGTTTTGTCAGTATCTCATGTTATAGCATGTCTCAGCACTTCATTTATTTATAATTTTTCAGCATTTTTAAATATACAAGTCTTTAAACACCTCCCTAGTTAAATTTATTTCTAGCTATTTCATTTATGTTGTTATAAAAAGAACTAAGGTTTTTAATTCCTTTTCAAATTGCATATTTATTTTTTATAAAAACAGTACTGATTTTTGTATGCTGATCTTGCATCTTTCAACTTTGATGAATTAATTTGTTGGCTGTATTAGTGGTGTGTGTGTGTGGGTGTGTGTGTGTGTTTGTGTGTGTGTGTGTGTGTGTGTGTGTGTGTGTGTGTGTGTGTGTGTGTGTGTGATTTCCTCTATAAGACCATGTCTTCTGCCAATGAAGATAGTTTTACTGTTTTCTTTCCCATTCGGATGACTGTTATTTCTTTTTCTTTTTAATTGTCTCTGGATAGGAATTTCAATACAATGTCAAATAGCAGTGGTGAAAGTGTGCATGCTTGTCTTGTACCTAATAATGGAAATAAAGATTTTAGCTTTCACCATGGCAATGACATGATATTAACTATTGTTTTTTTCCCTATGTCCTTTATGATGTAGAGGAATTTACCTTCTATTTATGTTTATTTAAGGTATATATTATGTTTATTTTTCAAATGCTTTTTTAGCATAGGTTGAGATAGTCTTTTGTTGTTATTCAATGACTGTATTGGGTTACACAGATTGGTTTCCTTATATTGAAACAACTTTACATTCCTGAGATAAATTCCAATTGGTCATAGTGTATATAACCTATTTAATATGCTGTTAAATTTTGTTTCTAGTATTTGAGGATGTTTAAGCCTATATTAATAAATGATACTGGCCTGTAATTTTTCTTTCTTATAATATCTGTGGTTCTAGTGTTAGGGTAGTGCTGGCCTAATAAAATTAATTAAGAAGTATTTCCTCATATTCTGTTTTTTCAAAGAGTTTGGGAGGAATTGGTAGTAGTTTGTCTTCATATGTTTAGTAACATTTACAAAGGAAGATATCTAGTCTTAGAATTTTCTTTGTTAAGAGGTTTTCTACTATTTATTTGACTTCTTTACTTATTATAATTCTAACCAGATTTTTTATTTCTTCTTGAGTTGGCTTGGTAATTTGTGTGCTTCTAAGTTTTTGTTAATTTCATTTAGATTATCTGATTTTTGGCATATACAATTGCTGAAGTACTTGCTAAAATCATTTTACTTTTCTTTAATGTCAAGGGTAATGTCCCTTCTTTTATTATAGATCTCAGTTATGTATATCTTCTTTCTTTTTTTGTCAGTCTAACTAAAGTCTTGTCAGTTTTGTTGATCTTTTTAAAGAATAAACGTTTGTTTTCATTGATTCTTGATTCTCTCTATAGTTTTTTTTCTACTCTATAGTTTGTTTAAATATACTATTTATCTTTATTAGTATTTTTTCTAGGAGCCTTGTGTCTGATTTGTTCCTCTTTTTCTAGTTCCCTAAGGTATAATATTAGATTTTTGATTTAAAACCTGTAACTCTTTATTATAGGAATTCATTACTGCAAATGTCCTTCTTAGCGGCATATTTGCTCTCTTTTGCAGGTTTTAATTTTCATTTATATCTAAGAGAGATAGATTCAAAAAGAAAGAGAAAGAAAAACAAAAAAGTGTTATTGATGTTGTGCCCCACCTCTCCCCCATCAGTAGTATTCCACTACTGCTAATCCCTTTCTTATAGCATTATGGTAAATGTTCAAGGTCCGCTTATAAGTAAGAACATAAAGTACTCTGTCTTTGTTTCTGTGATATATCACTGAGTATGATACACTCTAAATCCATCCAAGTTGCTGTGAAATCCATATGTTGCCATTCTTTGTGACTGTGTAATATTCATGTATATGTACTACATTTTTTTATCCAGTTCAGTTTCAGTGGGCATCTTGGTTGGTTCCATGTTTTGGACTGAATAACAAAAAGATACATATACATGATGGACTATTATGCAGCCATAAAGAAAGACAAAATTGTGGACTTTGCAACAACTTGGAGGGATTTAGAATCTATGATACTCAGTGACCTATTACAGAAACAAAGAACTGAGTACCACATTTTCTCACTTACAAACAGACCCTGAACATTTACCATAATACTCTAAGAAAGGATTTGGCAGTAGCAGGACACTACCAGAGTAGCTTGCGGGGTGGGGACAGCACATAACATCAGTAAGTGTACCTGATCTCAGACCAGATCAAGTGAGGAGCAAAAAAGGAAATATTCAAGGGAAATATCAATGTTGCAATGTTTTTAAATTATGATTTGAATAAACAAGTTAAAATTATGAGACAAGAAACTTTTGAACAATACATATTACATGCAATTACAGTTCATTTTAAAAGCAGTGTTAGTAAATTTATAATTATTTTAAAGGACCATTATAATTTAGAAATGTATCTTGAACTATTTTCAAATGAAAAGATATGCCTAGGATTTCTTCAAAATGATCTGGGAAGTTGAGAATAAAATAGGAATATAGTAGAAATAAGACTGACAATGAGTCATTACCTTTGCAATGAGGGGATGTGTACATGAGAGCTTGTTTCACCTAATTTTACTATATATAACTGTCATAACTTGCTTTTTTCCATAACTGCATCTGCTGAAATAAATTGTTATCAAATAAAGGCCGTTGGGCTTATTTCATGCATTATTTTCTTTGCCTATCAGGTTTCCAATTATATATATACTCTTACATATTATTATGTAAGAGTGTTGGTTTTTTCCAAATGCTTTTATAGTATAGCTTGAGATGACCATTTGTTGTTGTTGTTCACTGACTGTACTGGGTCACAAAGATTTATTTTCTTACATTGAAACAACCTTACATTCCACAGATAAATTTCAATTGGTCACAGTATAAAATTATAAACACACACACACACACACACATAAACACACACACACACACACACACTAACCAGGACTTTTTAAAAATTTGCTTATTTGTAAGTACATATTTAATAGACATAAGTTAAATTGAGTGTACTCTGCTAGCTCCAACCTTTTTTCCTAGTCTCCTTTCCCAACACAGCAGCTGCATACATAAGGAAAGAGACCAAGTTAGTACCTAAAGCTTTAACATCAGTTAAGAAATTTCAGGTTATTAATTCTTACTTTTGGAACAGCAAACAATCATTAAAAGACACAAGCAATAGTTACTGGCTTTTCTCATTGTAAAGACCTCTTGAGCAGATTGAATTTAATAATGGGTTTATGAAGATACCAAGAGACTTATGATAATTTAATTCTGTGTCTATAAACTTTTATGTTGATAACAGGCAAATAAATATGATGATAATAATATTTTATAACAAAAAAAGGAAAACAAAGATAGACATGTATTTTACCTTATTTTGTTTCCAGAGAAGCAACAATAAGACACTCAAAAGTTTTTTTAGTTTAGGAGTATAAATATATTAGGTGAACATTCTGAGAAAATATATTTCACCCTATTTTTTGTTTATTATCAGAAAAAAACTATTTCTTTACTATTTTTGTTTAAAAATAAAACAAAACTTTGAATTTAATTTACAAGATTTTTACATTATATATAAAGTATTCATAGAAGCAGAACTTTAAAAATTAAATTTAATTGCCTGGAAATACATAAGAATTGAAAGAGTCATTAAGTTGGTATTGAAATTACCCTTCAAAGTTTCACATATTTTAGAAAATTATGTAACTATCATTCATATCATATCATTAAGACTTAATCTACTGGAACACTAGTAGATAGAAATGCAGTTTTTAGATAACAAATAATGTCAGAGAACACTGGAAATTCTCAGTTCTTGTAACTCCCTGATTGAGTTTCCAGTAGAATTTTGCAAAGGCAATTATTATCATTCTGAAGAGAATTTTAGAAAATAACCTTCTCTAAAACTGAAATCCCTCGACATCAAATACCTTTTGCTAGATGGATTATATGCTGCCCTCAGTAAAGAGAACAGCAGAAACAATCGTATGACTATTTTAGATTGTGAACAAAAATTGTCATTCTGCATCAATTCTTTATTTTTACAGAAATTTTTACCACCAATGCAAGTGTTTCATTTTAAAGAGATAACTGGTAATGCTTCAATATCCCTACCAGCCCTGTGACTTCTAGTTGAGATCACTGCCTACTAATCACTGACATTTGGTTTGAGAATGCACAGAAGATTCAATTCCAAACATAGTCATATATATTTTTGTGCTTCACTTATTACACTTGGAAGATACTTTTTTTTTCTTCAAAATGAAGGTTTCTTGCAAACTTTTATCGAGGAAGTCTATCAGCACCATTTTATCAACAGCATGTGCTCACTTTGTGTTACATTTTGGTAATTCTCACAATATTTCAAACTTTATTATTATTGTATCCATCATGGTGACTTGTGAGCAGCGATCTTTGATGCTCCTATTCGAACAACTATCAAACCATGTCCTTAACAAACATAATTGATACATTGTATCTGTGTTCTGGCTGCTCTAATGACCAGCCAATCCTCTTTTTCTCTCCTCAAGACTTCCTATTCCCTGAAACAAAACAATATTGAGATTAGGTCAATTAAAAACCCTATAGTGACATCTACATATTCAAGTAAAAAACAGTTACACGTTTTTCACTTAAAATCAAAAGCTAGCAATGATTAAGTTTAATGAGGTAGGCACATTGAAAGTGAAGATAGACCTAGGCCTCTTGCACCAAACAGCCAAGTTCTACATGCAAAAGGAAAGCTCTTAAGAAAATTAAAATACAACTGCCATGAACACACAAATGATAAAAAAAGTGAAACAGACGTATTGCTAATATTGATAAAGTTAAGAGGCCTTGATAAAAGATCAAAGTAGCCACAACATCACCTTAAACCAAAGCCTAATTCAAAGCAAGGCCCTAATTCTCTGCAATTCTTTAAAGTCTAAGACAGGCAAGGATGCTGCAGAAGAAAAGCTGGAAGTTAGCAAAGATTGGTTAGTGAGGTTTTAGGAAAGGAGTCATCTCCTCAACATCAAAATGCAAAAGGAAAAAAAGTGCTGATGCAGAAGCTGCAGCAAGCTATCCAGAAAATCTAGCAAAGATAACGGATAAAGGAAGCTAAAATAAACAAAAGATTTTCAATATAAATGAAACAGTTTTATTTTGCAAGAAGGTACCATCTAGGATTTTCACAGCTAGAGAGGAGAAGTCAAAGCTTGGCATCAAAGCTTCAAAATACAGAATGATTCTTTTATTAAGACCTAACACAGTTCATGATTAGAAATGAAAGCCAGTGCTCATTTACCATTCTGAAAATCCTAAGCACCTAAATAATGATGTTAAACCTACTCTACCTATGCTGCATAAATAGAACAACAAAACGTGAATGACAGTACATCTGTTTACAGCATGGTTTACTGAATATTTTAAGCTCACTGTTGAGATGTACTACTCAGAAAGAAGATATCTTCAAAAATATCATTGTTCATTGACAATGCACCTAAGTCACCCAAGAGCTCTGATGGAGATATACTAGAAGATAAACGTTGCTTTCATGTCTACTAACACAATCATTTTTCAACCCATTAATCAAAATGTAATTTCATCTTTCAAATCTTACTATTTAATAAATACATTTTGGAAGGCTATAGCTGCGATAGATAGTGGCTCCATGATGGATCTGGACAAACTAAGTTGAAAATTTTTTGTAGTGTATTCAACATTGTAGAAGTCGCTACAAACATTTACGATTCATGGGAGGAGGTAAAAATACCAACATTAAGAGAAGTTTAAAATAAGTAGATTCAACCCTTATGGATGACTTTCAGGGGTTCAAGATTTCAGTGGAGGAAGTCATGGCAGATATTGTGGAACTAGCAAGAGAAATGTAAGTAGATGTGGACTCTAAGATGTGGACTAAATTGCTTCAATCTCATGATAAAACTTTAAAGAATGATGAGTAGCTTCATCTTAATGAGTAAAGAAATTGGTTTATTAAGACTAAGTTTACTTCTGGTAAAGATACTATAAATATTGTTAAAATGATAAGAATGAATTTAGAATATTGTATAATTTTAGTTGATAAAACAATAGCAAGAGTTGAGAGGACTGACTCCAATTCTGAGGGGAAAGAAAAAAAGTTTTGCTGAGACTAAAATGCTATCAAACAGCACCACAAACTATTTTCCTTCATGAAAGGAAAATTCAATCAATGCAGCAAACTGCATTGTTGTCTTAATTAGACAACTGCCACAACCATGCCAACCTTCAGTGACTACCACACTGATTAGTCAGCAGCCATCAGCATCGTGGCAAGATCTTTCACCGGCAAAAAGTCTCATTGAAGGCTCAGATAATTGTTAGCATTTTTTGGCATTAAAGTATTTTTAATTAAGTTATATACATCATCTTTAAAGACAAGGCTATTGTACACTTTATAGATTATAGCATAGTGTCAGTATAGCTTTTATATGTCTTGGAAAACAAAAACATTCATGTGACACACAATGCAATATTTGTTCTATTGCAGTGGTCTAGAACCAAATCCACAATATCTGTGAAGTATGCCTAGTGTGTTTGTGTTCACATGTTTTTGTGTATGTGTGTGTGTGTGTGTGTGTGTGTGTGTATTTATATAAACTTCAGAGACATACTATCCACTTGTCAAGCAATCAATAACCACATGTGGTTCATGACTGCATAGACGTAAAGAATCTCTTCCATTGCAGAAATTTAAGTTTGATAGTGCTGAGCTCATCAAATAAGGAAGGAGAATCAAGAAAGAGAGATAGAGATATAGAGAAAGACAGAGAAAGAGAAGAGTTTTCCCGGGCTGGAGAGTCATGAAATAGCATACTTTCTGCAGAGAATTAAAAAACATTTTTCATTAATAAAACATAAATTATAATGTCAAGAGTAAAGGAAGATGTAATTGAATTTTTAGCCAAAGGCAAGATTATGGCCTTTTATGTCATTCTAAGTAACTTAGAATTTATACTCTAAGCCAGGGCATATTTCCACAATCATGTTCCTGTAAGCAGGAATCCATGAGATATTAATTGGTACTGAAAGGAAAAAAATATGAAAAAAATGTGTCACGGATAAAAGAAAACTGGGAAAGCATTTCCACCAAATTTACCTTTTGACCATTAACATGATCAAATTACATATCCAAAACTCACAATCTACAAACTTTTCATTTAAATGTATTCTAAAACCCAAATAGAAATGAAACATTCTTGTCTACAGCTGTACAACTCTGAACACACTGCCATCTTGTCTGATCTTGGAAGCTAAGCAGGGTCGGTTAGTACTTGGAAGGGAAAAATGAAATACTTTTCTGAATAGAATACCCTTTGCTCAACTAGTATTAAACTCCAGTACAGAAAAAGCCATTGGAAATAATGAGTTCCTACAGGGTTCTTAAGCAGAAGAGTAAATTGGGTAACCATTCATTTGAGATGATTCACAAGGCAACAGTGTAAAGGGGGATTTGTGAACACTGTGGTCATAGAGAGTTTTAAAGCTATTTCATTAATCCATGTCAACAATTAGAACAAGAACACTATATAAAAAGTTAATGGCATGAATTTAAGAAAATGTTGGAAAATGAAATTGTAGAATCTGACTGATAAGACATGCAAAAAAAGCAAAGCAAAGAGTCTAACACAGCTTCCATTCTTGATCCTGCAATTTTCTGAAATAGAGAATTATTAAAAAACGGTTATTATAGGAAAATACAGTCATTTATTTGGGAAGCAAAATTATTTTAAAACACTTGTGTATATCCTGGTAGACCTAGGTAGGCACACTCATTTCCTACCATTCTTTTTCTGCTACAACCTGACCCAGATATGAGAGTTTTTTCTCGCGTATTGTATTATTATTACATTATCACTATATCATTACTTAAGACATTAATGTTCATGCCAAATTAGAATGAAAGTTAGGCTCAATAGAAAGACTTTGCATCAGAGCAGTGCAAAATATTTAAAATAATATGCTTAGCTTTTCTTTGGTTATCTGCTGCCTAACAGTCTTGTATTGGTTGTTCTTTTAAGGTTACCTGCATTGCTTGATATACTTTTTCGATTTCTCTTTGTACTCATTCTCAAGCCCATGTTAATTGATTACGTAACATAGCTTAATTTTCCAAGCATGGTCTCAGAACTTCATGTTTTGTTCCTAATATTATTTTACCTAGGTAGGTAGATTTTTAACCACAGATCATTCCTTTCCAATCATTTGTGTGTGCTTGTTTTTAAGAAGCAAAATACAGTTTATTTGGAAAGTGTGTGTGAAAGAGAGAGAGAGAGAGGAGGAAAGGAGAGGGAGAGAGGAGTGAGAGTCCAATCATCTTTTAAAAATGCATTTATTGACTTTTTTCCTCTCTCTAACAATAGTCTTAAAGTTTCTGATATGTTTTGTTTAGCTATTGGAGGTGGTACATTGCCCCTTTCTGAATCTGTCTCATATCTTAAATATTAACCTATTTAGCTTTACCAGAGATATTTTCACAGTAATTCTGACATGTCAGTTTATCATGAAAAGGAAATACCGAGTCTCCCACCATCAAGTGGACCCTTGGTGACAGCTGTATGAAAACTTCCAGAACTAATCAGCTGGCATCATTCTGTTTGGTAATATAACCCACAGATTTAATAGCTATAATTAAGTTTGTTTCCTTCGGAGAATAGAATTACAGATACTTGTTTTGTCCCTTATGATCCAACTGATTACACTTCATCAAGTTTGAATTTGTTTGGATATAATAGAAGTTTCCTCAGCTGGTGATTTTTTTTTTTTCTTTCTTACTAAATTAGTAATTATATACACTGTTGCGATTCCTGGCAACCAGTGAATATTAGGCCATTTGATTTATTTGTAGCTATGATTGGTCCATTTATGTTTGCTGGTATTTTAGGTCATTTGTTTTCCTAATGAGGTTTTAAATTTTCCTTTTAACACCAGTTTCCTTAATGTGAATTTTTTTATTTGTGCATTAGCTGAGTGGCAATTGAATGTATTCTAATATGCTTTAATGAAGTCTGGATTCCTTTATGCTCATAAGATAGTGTAGTAAAATTCATATAAGGATAAAAATATCCATGATTCTTGACATAGTGTTTTTTTCATTTAAGAATAAACTATTGAGCCGGGCTTGGTGGCTCTGCCTGTAATCCCGCGCCTTTGGGAGGCTGAGGTGAGTGTATTGCCTGTGCCCGCGGGTTTGAGACCCGCCTGGGCAGGCGAGACCTCATCTCTACAATAAATCAAAAAATTAGCCGGGTGTGGTAGCGC